>NW_027531917.1:2639326-2656308 GCF_008692635.1 Crocuta crocuta
AAAAAATAAAAATAAAAGAGTGGCTTTAGTTACCAGTTTTTGTTATTTCTTATTTTTAATGTTTATTAATTTTGAGAGAGACAGACTCAGCGTGACAGGAGGGGGCAGAGAAAAGGGAGACACAGAATCAGAAGCAGTCTCCAGTTCTGAGTTGTCACAGCATAGACGCCAACACAGGGCTTGAACTGATGAGCCTTGAGATCATGACCCAAGCTGAAGTCTTAATCGACTGAGCCACCCAAGCACCCCAGTTTTTGTTATTTCTAATTTGAGAGTTTTAAAAGCATTGATTCAGGGACTCCTGAGTGGCTCAGTCAGTTAAATGTCCAACTTCGGCTCTGATCATAATCTCATGTTTCATGAGTTCAAGTCCCGCCTCAGGCTCTGTGCTGACAACTCAGAGCCTGGAGACTGCTTCAGATTCTGTGTCTCGCTTCCTCTCTCATTCTCTCTCTCTCTCTCTCTCTGCCCCTCTTCTGCCTGCACTCTGTCTATCTCTTAAAAAGAAATAAATATTTTAAAAATTATAAATTTTTAAAAAATGTTTAAAAAGCATCGATCTGACCATCAGGTATCTAAAGAACCAAGACTTTACACAGAATCCGAAATTTTTCCAGCTACCCAGAACATGGACTATATGGCATACCTTCTTTTCCAGGGTCTCCAGATTTTGATCGCAATCTCCTACTGTCACATTTCCTAATACTATCTGTCCATATATAGAAATACTGCACAGACGGGTAGCTCTTGCACGGCCCGCTTTAATAAAAAGAAGAAGAAGAAAAAAATAATGTTTGCAAAGGTGGCCACCAATAATGTGCCCCTATACACATCCCCATTTCAGTATAATTTAGCTGCTTCTCCCACCAAAAAGTGGAGTCTATTCCTTCATTGAATTGAGGCTGGACTTATAACTAGCATTGACCAAGAGAATGTTCTGTGAGAGCTCCAGAACCTGGCCTCAAGAAGACGAAGTTTCAGCCTTCACCCCCTTGGCACACTGTCCCACGACTGTTGAATTAGGAAGCAGCTCCAGTCTACTAGAGAATGGGAGGCTATGTGGAAGAGAACTGAGGCCCTTCAGTCTTGCCATGTCAGCACTCCATCTGCCAGAATAAACCCACAGAACAATGAGAAATCTAAATCATTAATTCTTTTAAGCCACAAAATTTGGGGTGGTTTAATATACAGGAATGGAAAAGTGAATTGTGCAGTTACTACAGGAATCTTAAAGGCAGATATCATCTGTCTTGATTTTTAAATCTGGAATTTAAAAGACCAGTCAACTATTTCCTTTCTTTGAAGTCTGCAAGGCCTTCCAGCAACTAAGGACATAGGGCTTTGAATTGGATATGATGAGGATTGAGAGATGGGAAACAATATGAAAAATTCCTACTAGATAATGAATTATATATTGATCTTTCCTTCTTTATCCAAACCTGAGTAATACCTGAAAGGCAAAGAGTTCTACTGTATTATAGCACCTATTTGATATCTGATTGACTCTCAATACTTTTGAATCATTGGGTTTATTTCCTATAATTATCACTGAGCCTCCCTAATTCAGTGTCTTAAGAAGCTGTTAACAGATAAAATCACCTCCTACAAGTATAAATCTACCGACTCAAAATCATTGAAAATATTTTGGTCATTTGTTATATAAAATTGAATAGTTTAGAAGTAATTCTTAATATAAAACTAAAAGTATATTTGCCAATATTTGGAATCTATATCCTTAAAATTATTTTACGGCCTCAATCTGAAATTCAAAGGTAAGTAAAATAAACTTTTTCATAATAGTTGCTCAGAAAATAAAAAGAACCAAATAAACGAACCAAATGAAAGATGGTGATTCTTTTATCCCAAAAACATTTAAAAAATCAAATGAGTGTGATGTCCTTTGATGCATATATTACTGACATTTTTACTGTTCCAGATTTGGTAGCACATAGTTATTTCTTGTAGCTGTATCTCTTTTATAAATTATAATGAAATATTTAAGACATATAAAACATATAAAAATTAAGACAGTATCCATGACATACAGTAATAAAAGTAAGTAAGTACCCATACATGAAGACCCATGTCTTTCACCTTCTGAGCTTTTAATCAAGAGGCTAGAAGGATTTATGTAATGAATAGGATCATGAATATTTGAGTAGGTATGATATATGTGGGCAAAGGCAATTTGGATTCTGCAAATGGAATACTGGTTTACATAATCTCTTAGAATAAATAAGGTAAAGAAACACACAGGAAAGACCAGTACCTATAAATACTGCAGTGTTTCAAAGAGCTTGATATAAACAAAAATATATATCCAAATAAAATGTGAGATTCTCCCCAGGGTTATTACTGAATGAAGTTCTATCAAACATTGTCATAAATGATCTAGAATTGGCTGTTATTGAGATATACAGTGCTGTAAGAAATGATGATATCCTGCAGGAAGATGTGAGAGACAGGAGGAGTGGTCAAATGAATATCAATGCAAACAAAATTCAGGTAAAACATTGAGAGAAAATGGGGTTCTAAGCTGTCAAAAAAGGAATCTATGAATTTTTAAGGGCTACTCTCAGAAGATATTACCCAATACAGCTTTGAAATAAGTCATCAAAACCCTGAATATCATCAGGGAGCATTTAAAAAATGTTTAAAAAACATTGTAAAAATGTTATTTGTTCCTTTATTCTTGGAATGTGTCCATGCACACAAGGTTGTCATGCTTCAAGAAAGGTATGATGAAACTAGGGAATGTTCCAAGATGGATAACTAAAATGACCAGGGAAAAACATTAAAAATATAAAAAAATTAAAAAATAATAATAAAATGACCAAGGAGATGAAGTACTACCAAGTGTGGACAGACTTAACTGAGCAGCTCTACCTAGAAAGATGAAGTCTGAAAGTAGACATAGTACAAATCTATACCTAATGTTTAATATTCAGACAAGTTACATAACACAGTGAGAAGATATTAACATGATCAAATACAGTAAACTGGGGAAATAAACCAATGGAAGAAGGAGTAAAAGGAATTTATAACTGATCTATACTATAGTTTTTAGGAGAATTAGAATTATGTGAAGTTGCATCCTAAACTTTGAACATTAGTATCATGAAAGGGAGCCAAACCCTTCCATTGAAACCTTCTTTGATGCCTCTTCCAGGAACTTAATACTAGTTGGAGGGATGCTAGGTATGACACAGCAGAGCAATTCATATGCTTACACAGAGGAGATGTTTGGAAAAACACATACCATTTAAAGTGTTCTTGCCACATTTTTGCTTGGAAGGACCATATTTTCCCACTGCAATTTGGTCAAAAGTAAAACCATACTCGGTACTGTTATTACAGACATTAGCTATAATGAAAAGACAAAATATATTTTGTTGTTATAAACTGTAATTTTCTTTTTAAAATTTCAAACCAGATAAAAGTCAAAGTTCAAAGCTTATTTAGTGTAATTTGAAGGATGAAAAACTTTAAGACTCATTGACATACCAGGAATTTCATATTTTTTTATCTGATTGAGTTAATACCATTAGAAAAACTAGTACATTAGATAATGGGTTTTAGTTAAAATGCACACGATATATAACCTGGTAGAGGTAGGATGTGATAACTGACACATCAAAAAAGATAGTGTAATCAATAGTTGCAATCTTGAACATTAAACACATACAGCCTATAGTACCAAAGGGCATGTGGGTCAAAGCAAAAAGACCAAAGTCATGAAGCATGTGAGATATACTGGCTTGTAGGAGTGCAGGAAACAATAGGAGTACATTTCTAGGGTTGTACATCTGAAGAAGGGAACATAAAGTATACAGAGAATTGGGAAGCATACTTTAGATGAAGATGTAGCTTTGAAATATTATGTATAATATCCAAGACAGGAAAGTAACCTACATATCTATCAGTAGATGAATGGATAAAGAAATATATATATTTACATATGTATATTTATATATATACTTATATTACATATATATATTTGGTGGGAAGAGTCATATATAATGTATATTATATATTTTTTATATATATTAATGAATTCACATATATTTTATATACATGAATATTACTTAGCCATAAAAAAGAATGAGACTTTGCCATTTGCAACAACATGGATGGACCTAGAGGGTATTACGCTAAGTAAAATAAGTAAAACAGAAAAGGAAAAATACTATATTACTTCACTTATATGTGGAATCTAAAAAAATGAATAAATAAACAAAAAACAGAAACAGATGCATAAATACAGAGTGGTTGCCAGAGGGGTTGAGGAATTGGTGAAATGAGTGAAGGAAAGTGGGAGATATAGGCTTCTAGTTATGGAGTAAACAAATTACTAGAATAAAAGGTACAGCACAGGGAATAAAGTCAATGGTACTATACCAGCATCGTATGGTGATAGATGGTAGCTACCCTTGCGGTGAACATAGCATAATGGGTAGAGTTGTTGAATCACTAGGCTGTACACGTGAAACTAATGTAACATTGTGTGTCAATTATGCTTCAATTAAAAACAGAAGTAGCGGGGCGCCTGGGTGGCTTAGTGGTTAAACGTCCGACTTTCGCTTAGGTCATGATCTCGCGGTTCGTGGGTTCGAGCCCTGCATCAGGCTCTGTGCTGACTGCCAGCTCAGAGCCTGGAGCTTGTTTCAGTCTGTGACTCCCTCTCTCTCTGACCCTCCCCTGCTCATGCTCTCTCTCTCTCTCTCTCCTAGAAAAAAAAATAATACATAAAAAAAATAAAAAAAGAAGTAGCTTTGAACTTTGATTCTGAGAGAGCACTGTCTGAAGTCAAACTGCTAATTTAACATCTCATTAAAAGAAAGAATAAAAAGACAAAAACTTCATCTCAATGTATAGTTAGATAGGAAGATGTACTTTGGTCTCAGAAAAGTTAAATTATATTAGAATTGTGATATCTGAAATGGGGTAATATAGCATAGTACCAACCAGCAGGACCTGAGAAAACCATATCACCCATTGCCTTGAAGTTAACAGCGCAACCAGAAGGAAAAGCATGTCAGTTTATAGAGAAACTTGATAGTTGGGAAACATACTAGATATATCTTGAACATACGAGTAAATAGCCCAAGAAGAAGACTCAGCTTTTACTATCAAGCTAATAAACGCATCCTAAAGCCATTGTCATTAAACCCATTGTTACTAAATCATTAACAGATGCATTTGAGAAGCTTTGCTGTTGTCCTTATTAACACGAGCCACCTAACCTCATACCCTAGTACCATCCCAGGTAACTTACGGATTGTACATCTCCATCCTTTCCACATTTCTGGACAAATGCATCTGCCATTTTCCCAGGTTCCACCATTACTGCAGAGGGATATTTCGGTGTTTGATGTGGGGGTTGATGTTCCTTAAAAAACAATAAATAATAGAATAGTTCACAAACTGGCTGATCAGTTTCTCCTTTTGGGTGTGAAGCCTTTAATTTCTACATGTAAAACAATCACCTTGAGTACCACTGGAGAAGCATTTTTTGTAACATCATCATGAACAAAAGTATATATTGAGAATTTACACAGGATATACAATGTATAAGAGAGGTTATTAATACCAAAAAGCTATATTTAAAAGACACAATACTTTGAACAAGGAGATTATGTTGGCAGCCATTTTCTGAACTCATAGGTTGAGTAAGAACTCCTTATGTGGTTAAGGTAAGTTGCACGGACTCTTACCGTCAGATGGTGACCCTGATATCTACCCCCACCCAATTATTTCAGCTTGAGTACCAACCCCAAAGTCACCTTGCTAATTGGTATTAGGAATCTTATGCTTCCCTCATCCCTCCCTTGCCGACACCATCCATCTTTCAGGGACCCCTGGACCTGGCAGAAGTGGGACTCTGGCAAGATTAGAATCTACTGAGGGAAACAAGAGAATAAACAGATTAGATAGATAGATATAGATAGATAGATAGATAGATAGATAGATAGATAGGCAGGCAGGCAGGCAGGCAGATAGCCAGTTAGGACACCTAAGTCAACATGCAGATTTTTTCAGGCTTTAAGAACACAGAAGAGAGATGTTTAGGACAGAGGCAATTTATCCAGGAATGACTTTCCAGAACAGGTGGTATTTGAATCAGATTTTAAGACTAATCTAGAAAAGCCAGATAAAAAAGGATGGCCCCAAACAGGCAGGATACAGAGTACAAAATCACAAAATATGGAAAGTTCTGATGTGTCCAAGGAACATAGTAAAGTTTAACAAATAAGGAACATTAGTTCTATGTGGAGTAACAGCAGGACATAGACTGGATTATGAGTGGGTTTATACACCTAGTCAAGGAGATTTAATCCTGCAACAGTCTAAAGAGAGCTGTTTAAAATTTTTTTAATGTTTATTTATTTTTGAGAGAAAGAGATAGCGTGCGCGCGTGTGCACACACACACAACACACACACACAAAAGTGGAGGAGGGGCAGAGAGAGGGAGACAGAGAATCCGACGCCAACTCTGTAATGCCATCTCTTAGCCTGACATGGGGCTTGAATGCACAAACTGTGAGATCATGACCTGAGCTGAAGTCAGATGCCCAACTGATTGAGCCACCCAGATGCCCCAAGTCTAGAGAGATCTTAAAACAAGGTAGTAACATAATAAGGAATGTGTTTTAAAAAGCTGCCTCAAGCAATATGAGAAGTGACTGAGGCTAGGCGGCAAGGAAGGCCAGTTAAATGGGGATCAGATGTAGAGCAGTGGTTTTGAGGAAGTTAGGTGTCAACAGATTCAGGAAGCATACCTGGGACAAGATTGTAAGGATCTAGTGATTATTTTGAGCTGGGAAGACTGAGGTCTCTACATTGAAGATAGGGTGGATGGTAAACAAATTAAGCTTAAAAATACACAAGGCAGAGTTCCTGCTCCAATAATGATAGAGTAGATTGTAAAATTTACCCCTCCCACAGATAACACTTCTAAATTCTGGACAAAAGTTTAGGGGTGCCTGGTTGGCTCAGTCAGTTACGTGTCTGACTTTTGGTTTCAGCTCAGGTCATGTACTCATGGTTTGTGAGATACCCCCCCTCCCATTGTCAGGCTCTATACTGACAACACAGAGCCTGCTTGGGATTTCTCTCTGCCTCTCTCACCCTCCCGAGCTTGCTCTCTCCCTCTCTCTCAAAAAATAAATAAATAAACATAAAACCATATATTAAAAAATATATATCCAATATTTAGTCTTTTATGTCTGAATACTTTGTTAATGTAATGTTATCCAGATTCATTTATGTTGCTGTGTTTATTGCTAAATAATCAATAATCCATTGTATGAATATACAGTAATTTGTATATTCAGTTAATGGACTTTTTTTTTTTTTTTTGGGCTACCATGAATAGAACTGCCACAATTGGGTTCCCTGAAACACAAATTCTGAATTGAAGATTTATCTATATAAAGGTTTCAGCATTTTGGAATCCATACTTGTCAGAGTGGGGGAGTCATGGAGGCAGGACTGGGTAGAGGAAGAAATAGAATTGCAAGAGAGTTAGAGTTGGAATGAGCCTTCAGAGGTGATGTCTCTGTTAGTTATCTATTGCTGCAGAATAAGTCACCCCAAAACTTAGTGGTTTAAAATGGCAATGATCATTTATTCTTCAGGGATTCAAGCACAATAAAACTAATCTATGGTGATAAAATCTGAATAGTGTTTGCACAAGGGGTAGGGAGTGGGGGTGGAGAGATTGACTCGCAAGGAACACTTGAAGAGCCAAAAATTAAGTCCTCCATTAAGAGAAACCTCGGGCTGCACGTAGCCCCAGTCCCAGTCCCAGGAAAAGCCTCCGACTCTTCAAGGCTAAAGCCATCCTCAGACCGCCCTCAGTTCAGCTAATCAAAAAGTAAAAAGAAACATTCCTATGGTCTGAGTCAAGGCTGGGAACTGCAGATACAAACTAGCCAATTTCTCACAGCTTGCCTGAACTCCACGTGGGCCCTTTGAACTCACCTCATAATTGGTCATTTTCAAAGGATTCTCAAAAGTCATGATTGGGTCCCACCAAAAGTAATGAACACCTCACAGATACTGAATGGTCAAAGCTGTTAGCAGGGGTGCTGTGCAATTGTAACTGGTGTTTATGTGATGATGCTACATGTACAGTAACACCCCCATCCCTTACTCCTTAAAAACCCAACTCGCTCTTGTTCTTGGCTTCACCTTGCTGCCATGACACCAGTAGGCTGGTGAGCCCCTGCTTGAGCTTGTAATAAAGACCCTTTTGTATTTGCATCGATGCCGGCTCCTTGGAGGTCTCTGGGACTTGCGACTCGGGCACAACACACTTACAGGTACAGCAAACAGTGAACATGGCCTAGCTTCTAGCTAGTTGAACATAAAACCTCACACGAAAGGCCTGTACCTCAATTCTTCTTGTCTAACCCATCATGTCTAACTTTCAACCAAAAAAACACAAAGCATGCCAAAAGGCAAAAAACAGCCTGAATAGACAAACCAAGCATCAGAAACAGACTTATATATGGCAGATATTTTGTAATTATCAGACCAGGAATTTAAATAACTATGGTTAATATCCCAAGAGATTTAATGCAAAAAGGAGGTAACATGTAAGAACAAGTGAGTAATATTAGAGAGATGGAAACTCTAAGAAAGAATCAAAAGAAATGCTAGAGACCAAAAATATTGTAACAGAAATGAAGAATGCCTTTGATGGGTCCATCAGTAGACTGGACAGGTCCAAGAAAAGAATAACTGAGCTTGAACAAATATCAGTAGAATTTCCTAAACTAAAATACAAAGAGAAAAAAGAATGAAAAATGTAAAAGAGTATCTTAAAAACTATGGACCAAAAGGTGTAACATACACATATTGGTAATACTAGAAGAAAAGGAAAGGGATAAAGGAACAGAAAAAATATTTGAAGCCTTAATGTCTGAAGATATTCCAAAATAAATGACAGACACCAAATACAGATCTAGATCAGAGAACACCAACCAGGATAAATGTCAAAACAAAAGCAAAAAAACAAAAAGAAAAACAAACAATAACAATGAAACTACAATTAGGCACATTTTATTCAAAATTCAGAAAATCAATGACAAAGAGAAAATTTCAAAATAAGCCAGAAATGTGGTGGGAGGAGGAAGTTTATCTGTAGAGAAACAAGTATAAGAATTACATTGAAACTCTTCTCACAAGGTATGCAAGCAATAAAATACTATACTGAAATATTCAGTATTGGAAGAAAAACACACTAATAAACAATTCTGTATCCAAGGAATTATCCTTTAAAAGTAAATGAGAAATAAAGACACTCAGACAAAAATTGAGGGAGTTTGACACCAGTAGATCTGCCTTACAAGAAATGTTAAAAGTTTTTCCAAAGAGAAGGAAATTATATAGGTCAGAAACTTGAATCTGTGTAAGAAATGAAGAGCATTAGAGAAGGAATAAATGAAGGTAAATAACAATCTTTTAATTTTTTATTCTTTTTTGTTAATTTTTTAAATGTTTATTTATTTTTGAGAGAGAGAGAGACAGTGGGGGAGGGTCAGAAAGACAGAGAGACAGAATCTGAAGCAGGCTCCAGGCTCTGAGCTGTCAGCACAAAGCCTAACATGGGGCTTGAACTCACAAACCGTGAGATCATGACCTAAGCTGAAGTCAGACACTTAATCAACTGAGCCACCCAGGTGCCCCTAGTTTTTTAATTCTTAATTGCTCTTACAAATAAGTTTATTCAAAATAATAACAGCAATGATGTATGAGGTAAGTATAGCTTATGGAAAAATGAAATAAATGACAGAAAAAAAATGTTGTAAGGGAAGAGAAGGAGGAATTGGTAATACTGTACTGGTAATAAGTCCTGGCAGTACTTATGAGGCTACAGACTGATATCAGAAAGTGGACTTAGATTAGGGACTTAGATTAGTTGGGCGTCCAACCTTAGATTTGGGCTCAGGTCATGATCTCATCCTTTGTGAGATTGAAAACCTCATCAGTCTCCCAAAGAGCCTGCTTGGGATTCTGTCTCTCTCTGCCCTTCCCCAACTCATTCTCTTTTTCTCTCTCTCTCTCCCTCTCTCTCTCCCCACACACAAAATAAATAAATACACTTAAAAAATACATTTTGGGGGCACCTGGGTGGCTCAGTCAGTTGAGCATCTGACCAGATTTCAGCTTAGGTCGCGATCCCAGAGAAATGTGGCTCTGCACTGAGCATGGAGCCTGCTTGGGATTCTTTCTCTCTCTCCCTCTGCCCCTGCTCCTCTCCCCCACTTGCTCTCTCTTTCAAAAAAACAAAAAAAATTGGTAGTTACTCTAGAGTTTGCAATATACATTTACAACTAATCTAAATCCACTTTCTTTTTATTTTAAACAAATAATTAAAAATCAGAGCAAAAATAAATGATGAAAATAGGAAATTAATAGACAAAAATCAATGAAACCAAAAGCTTCTTATTTGAAAAGGTCATTAAAATTGACAAACCTCTAGACAGTCTAACCATTAAAAAAAAAGAGAGAGAAGGCACAAATTACTAATAACAGGTCTGAAAAAGAGTCAGCACTACTGATCCCATGAACATTAAAGAATAACAAAGAAATATTGTGAACATCTCTATGCCCCAAATTTGATAACCTAGATGAAATGGACCAAGTCCTTGAAGGACACAATCTACTGAACTCACACAAGGAGAATAGATCATCTGAATAGGCCTATATTGATAAAGAAATTGAATCAATAATCAATAAGCTTCCAAAACAAAAGGCACCAAGCACCAGATGGATTTGCTGCTGAGTCCTACCAAACATTTGAGGAAAAATTGGTATCAATGTTTTACAGTGTCTTCTAGAAAACAGAAGCAAAAGGAAGACTTTCTAACTCATTCTATGAGGCCAGTATTATTCTAACACCAAAATTAGATAACGACATTACAAGAAAGGGAATCATATATCAATACCTCTCATGAATATAAAGGCAAGACCCCTCAACAAAGTATTAGCAAATCAAACCCAATAATATATAGAAAATATTATAACATAACACAGTATTCCCAATTTCTCCTTCTCTTCCTTTACAACATGTTCTCATCTTAGGGGAAAGCATCTAATTTCTTACCATTGAGTATGAGATTGGTTTATGTTTTTTGTAGATGTACTGTATCCAGGTGATACAGTTCCCCTATATTTCCACCTTGCTAAGAGTTTTTAGCATGAATGGTAGTGGGATTTTGTTGAATGCTTTTTCTGTATTTATTGATACAATCATGCGATTTTTCTTTTTTAGCCTATTGATATGATGAATTATATTAACTGATTTTCAAGTTTTGAACTAGCCTTGCAAATCTGGAATAAATCCCAATTTGTATTTCCCTGATGATGAATGATGCAGAAGAATGAGCCTGGACCACTTTCTTACACCATACACAAAAATAAACTCAAAATGGATGAAAGACAGAAAGCTATCAAAATCCTAGAGGAGGAAACAGGCAACAAGCTCTTTGACCTCAGCTGCAACAGTTTCTTACTTGGCATGTTCCCAAAGGCAAGGGAAACTAAGCAAAAATAAACTATTGGGACCTCATTAAGATGAAAATCTTCTGCACAGCAAAGGAAAGAATCAGCAATGCTAAAAGGCAACCGACAGAATGGGAGAAGATATTTGCAAATGGCATATCCAATAAAGGATTAGTATCCAAAATCTATAAAGAACTTACCAAACTCAACACCCCCCAAGAAACCAATAATCCAAGTAAGAAATGGGCAAATGACATGAACAGACATTTTTCTAAAGAAGACATCCAGATGGTTAACAGACACATGAAAAAATGCTCAACATCACTCATCATCAAGTAAATGGGTTTTTAAGAAAGCTGTGGTATATCTGTACAATGGAATATTATTCAGCCATAAAGGGAACTGAGCTGTGAAGGTCCCAAAAGATATGGAGGAATCTTAAATACATTTAGCTAAGTTAAAGAAGCCAGGCTGAAAAGGCTACACACTATATGATTCTAAATATGATACTCTGGAGGGGTGCCTGGGTGACTCAGTCAGTTAAGCATCTGACTTCAGCTCAGGTCATGATCTCACAGTTCATGAGCTTGAGCCCATCATTGGGCTCTGTACTGACAGCTCAAGGCCTAGAGCCAGCTTCAGATTCTGTGTCTCCCTTTCTGTCTGCCCCTCCCTCACTCATGCAGTTCTACGTGCACGTGCATGCTCTCACACTCTCACTCTCAAAAATAAACACAAAAAAAATTTAAATATGACATTCTGGAAAGGCAAAACTATAGAAACAGTAAAAAGATTGAGGGGTTGCAAAAGGGAGAGAGGGATGAATAGATGAAGCAAAGGGGATTTTCAGGCAAATGAACTATTCTGTATGATACTGTAACAGTGGATATTCGTCATTATATTTGTCAAAATCCACCAAACTGTACAACACAAATAATGAACCTTAACGTAAAATGCATTTTAATTAATAATGTATCAATATTTGTTCATTAATTATATAACAAAAGCAACCCACTAGTGTAAGATATTAATAATAAAGGAAGATATGGAGGGGAAGGGGTGGTGAGAGAGAATAAACGGGAACTTTGTACTTTGTACTTTCTGCCTAATTTTACTGTAGCCTGAAACTTCTCTAAAAATTAAGTCATTAGTATAAAAAAAGAAGATATGGATCCAGACCTCAAAGAGCTTAAGATCTACCAAGAGAGATTTAATTGTAATTATTATATGACAAACTTCTCCGTGTAACCAAGGAAATATGTGAATCTTTTTATTTATTGTTTACTTATTTTGAGAGAGACTGAATGTGTGAAAGAGAGTGGGGGAGGAGCGAGAAAGAGGGAGAGAGAGACTCCCAGGCAGGCTCCAGCCATCGCCACAGAACCCAATGCAGAACTTGAATCCACGAACTGTGATATAACGACCTGAACTAAGATCAATAGCCCAATGCTTAACTGACTGAGCCTCCCAGGTGCCCTCATGTGAATCTTTTTAAATTGTAGAATACTTCAAATACACAAAGTACAGAGTATAAAACATCCCCCACTACCCTAAAGCCAGTTTTAAAAGACAGGAAGTTTCTCTCAGATTTACTTCAGACTTTTCAAAAAATATGTAATAAAACTTTACAGAAAGAATTGAGACCCTTTATATTCCTTTCTACCAACATTCCTTTCTCTCCATCCCCAGAGGTTAACACTATATTGAAATTGTCATTTATCTGTTGCATTATATTTTATACTATTATTATATCTAAGATAATCAATACACAGCATTTACTGCAGTTTTTATTTGTCTTGTTTTTTACTATTGATTCAACTATTTTACTATATTTAAGTTAATTTTATTTGGGGGAGGAGGGACAGAGAGAGAAGGAGAGAGAAAATCCCAAGCAGGCTCTGCACTGTCAGCCCAGAGCCTGATGTAGGACTCAAACTCATGAAACCATGAGATCATGACCTGAGCCAAAATCAATATGCTTAACCACCTGATCCACCCAGGCTCCATGATTCAACTGTTTTAATGGTTTCAGTTCTATTTAGGTTCTTTTTCTTCCTTTGGGGATAAATTTGGTCATTTATATTTTTTTAGAAAATTGCCACTTGGCCAAAGTTTTTATATTAGCTAGGATAAGATTTTCATGGTGTTTGCTTATGATTTTATTAGTTTTTTTAATCGCTGCTTTATTTTATTATACATTTTAATAGGTAATACATTCACAGAGTTGGAAAATACAAATAACATGCAAAGGTACATTACCTTGCTCCCATCCATAAATATATACAAGTAATAATTTCTATTCATTTTTTCCAATCTTTCTTTTTTCAGTACAAGCAAATATAAACTATAGTCTTATTTTCGTCCTCTCTTTTCTGTAGCTTGCTCTTGCACCTTACAATGAATGTCCAAAATCTTTCCACAGCAGTTCATAAAGAACTTCCACATCTTCTTTTACAGCCGCATTCTGTCTATTATAATAAACCCTGATTTATCTGACCACTTACTGACGGACACTTGTGTTGTTTTCAATTGTTTCAAAATTGCACTGTACATATTCCCTGCAATTGTGCAAATTCTTCTGGAGAACGAATTCCCAGAAGTGCAATTCTGTGTCAAAGAGTGCACCTTTGTCATTTGACAGTTATTTCCAGCTGGCCCCACCCCGTTGTATTAATTTGTATTTTCACCAGCAACACAACTCTATGCAGGGTCTGGGACAAAGTACAATGAAGACCTATATATCATTTATATAAAAGTAGGTGTAAAACTTGTAAATTAAGCTCACAAACTGCTAAATAAAGATCGTGTGCTTGATTCTAATGTCAGAATAATCATACCTTCCTAAGGACCTGGAAGTCCAAGTCTGAATTTAGGAACTGTAGATTCCTCGGAGTTGGACTTCAGACTGTGAGGAGCAACCCTGGCTGCGGCCGCCCCCCTCTCTCCTCATGCCTGTCTGGGTCCCAGGCCCAAGGCGGCCTTGTGCTGCCACCTACAGACACCTGAGCCACACCACCAAACTATGGGCCAGGGAAGCACTGCGCGGGGGAGGGGGGGGGCTCCCCAGAGACAAGAACTTGCGAAGAGAGGTGCGCAAAATCTTCCTGGAAGCCCAGCAGGGACTCTGGGTACCCAGATGCAAGATGTGCAAAACGCAAATCCTGGGAGAGGAAATGTAGGCTCTGGGTCAACGTGCCCTCTTGAGTTTGGCTTAAACCTTGTCTGTTATCCTACTTCTCTGTGTTGTGATCTGCTTTACTTTTGCACATGTTGCTTCATTATGCCTTTCTGTCTTAACAAATCTCGCTGGATATTTATCTTCTTAAATTCATCTTTTCAAAAAATGAGCTTTTGGTTTTGTTGATCTCCATTCTTGTTTTGTTTCCATTCCATTGATTTGTTCTTATTTTCATTACTACCAAACAGTCTTCTTTAGAGTTTACTTTCTTTTATATTTATTTATTTTTATTTATTTTATCTCCAGGCCCAGCTTAATGACAGAAGCATAGAAAGTACAACAAACGTTTGCTGACAGGCCTGTTTGGCATTTCCATTTTGGTTGAGGCTATCCAGCCCAAGCTGAGCTACCACTCCTTTGTGATAATCATATTTTTATAACCTTTTGCTCCCCAGTTCAAGACCCTGTCTCCTGAAATGCCTAAATTACCTACAGTATACAGCAAAGGGAGTATTGGTATTTTTAAGCCTCTTTAGTTTAAGTAAAGAAAGGCAGACTCTGAAAGATTAAGTGCTTTGTTTCATTTAACTAGTTTTTAAACCTATGGACTCATAAAAATGACATTTAGCTATTCATTAGCCCAACATCCCCATTCTACATACAGAGTACATTCTACATAAAAGGTAACTTGTTTCAGGTCAATAAATAATTGATAGCTGAGTGGAGTTAACTCAGATCTCTTGGTTACTAATCAAGTGCTCCTGTTCCATCCTAAAAGTGCTGCCTATACCACAGGAATAACAGGGATGGTGAGTATCAGCTTCAACTTGAGGATTCCCACTCTGGAATGTGTTTAGTAGTAGCATTTATTTTTCTTTTATAACACCAGGAAAATATTAATATTTTTCTATATTTTCTTACATTATAATAAGTAGTATTTCCAGGAATATTAGTCCTATTTTCAATATCTTTACCATACTTCATGAAAATTAAATGTAAAACATCTGTAACACTACATGCTGTTTGAGAAAGTAGCATAAAATACTAAAAATGCCAATGAAAAATGTGAATTTCATTTCTTCTCCTAAACTAGACAAAATTGGAATCTGTTTTGAAAAATCTATTTTACTTAAGTGTAGGAATAAAAATACTCTTCCTTAGTCAAAGAAATTCCATCAGGAGACTCTAGTGTCTAGCTCAAATTCTTTAGGGTTTTAAAATCCTGGCATCTGTCAAAAATCCTCAACAAGATACGTGTAAATCAAATTCAACAGCACATAAGAAGAATTATCTACCATGATCAAGTGGGATTCATTCCTGGGTTATAGGACTGGTTCAATACTCGCAAACTAATCAGTGTGATACATCACATTAACAAAAGAAAAGGTAAAAACAATATGATCCTGTCAATGGATGCTGGAAAAATATCTGACAAAATACAGCATCCTTCTTAATAAAGTCCCTCGAGAAAGTCAAGATAGAAGGGCCTTACTTAAACATCATAAAAGCCATCTATGAGAAGCCCTCAGCTAACATCATCCTCAATGAGGAAAAACTGAGAGCTTTCCCCCTGAGATCAGGAACACGACAGGGATGTCCACTCTCACCACTGTTGTTTAACATAGTGCTGGAAGTCCTAGCATCAGCCATCAGACAACAAAAGGAAATCCAAGGCATCAGAATTGGCAAAGAGGAAGTCAAGCTTTCACTTTTCACAACGACATGATACTCTACATAGAAAACCCTGCAGACTCCACCAGAAGCCTACTAGAACTGATCCATGAATTCAGGAAAGTTGCAAGATACAAAATCAACGTACAGAAATTGGTTGCATTTTTATATACCAACAATGAAGCAACAGAAAGAGAAAACAAAAAACTGATCCCATTCACAATTGCGCGCGTGCGCGCGCGCGCACACACACACACACACACACACACCAGAAAATACCTAGGAATAAACCTAACCAAAGATATAAGAGATCTCTATGAAGAAAACTATAGTAAACTTATAAAGGAAATTGAAGAAGACTCAAAGAAATGGAAAAACATTCTATGCTCATGGGTCAGAAGAATAAATATTGTTAAAATGTCATTACTACACAAAGCAATCTACACCTTCAATGCAATCCCAATCAAAATTGCACCAGCATTCTCAAAACTAGAACAAACTATCCTAAAATTTGTATGGAACCACAAAAGACCCCGAATAGCCAAAGTAATATTGAAGAAGAAAACCAAAACGGGAGGCATCACCATCCCAGACTTTAGCCTATACTACAAAGCTGTCATC
>NW_027531917.1:2656557-2942079 GCF_008692635.1 Crocuta crocuta
TGAATGCTGAGAACAAACTGAGGGCTGATGGGAGTGTGGGAGAGGGGAAGGGGTGTGATGAGCATGGAGGAGGGCACTTGTGGGGATGAGCACTGGGTGTTCTATGGAAACCAACTTGACAATAAACTATTTTTAAAAAGTAACAAAATATAAAATAAAATAAAATAAATAAAATAAAATAAAATAAAATCCTGGCATCTGTCATTTGTCCCAGACCAGGAATTTGAAACATTTGGATGAGTATAAGACTCCTGTTAAGTGAGAGGACAATATTTAGGAAAGTTTATTCCCCTTTGAAAAGAAACCTAAAAAATTTAAACAAATAAAATATATAAAGCATAGTTTTTACTTACGGTAAAAGTTGTTCAATATGAAATACCTGGTTACACATTTCAATAAACTGGTTAAATATTTTAATAAATTTTTCCCTGATCGTGTAGCATAATATAAATATCTTTAATGCAGGAAGATATAGCAATTCTTAGAACTGTTTCTGCTTCTGTTTTAAATCTATCAGTTGAACTTAATGATTAAGCCTATAGTAGACCTTCCGTTTGATAAGGTGAGTTTCAATCCAAAGGTCCAACCTAGGTCAATGGCATGCATTCAAGGTATAATTCAGGGAGTGGAGAAAACTAGGCACTAAGTTATCTAAAAATTCACAAATTAAAAATAGCAGCTAATATTTATTGAGTGCTTATAGTGTCCTATATGTCATCTTAAACTTATAAATGTAGTAACTCATTTAGTCATTTAATGACCATCCTGGATGGTAGGTTTATTATGATTCCCATAAATAGCAAAACTGAGGCACAGAAATGTTGAGTAACTTGCTCAAGTTTACGCACTTAGTAAGTGGTAGCATTGGCATTTCAACAAGGCAGTCTGGCTCCAGAGGTGAGGTTTTCCCCCCATTCGTGTACATCTTTCCCCTGACTTTCACGTGCACACTCCTAATCACCATATTCTCTACTAGATGTTCTCCAATAAAATATGTTATCAAAAGTTCTATGGATGGTGGTTGTATTCAGTATTTTAAGTAAAAATATCTAATACCTGGAAATCAAGGGAATATCCATTAAGTCAACCCACTTGTCTTAAATTTCTTAATTTAAGAAAGTGACTTTGAAAATAGGATCAGCAATTTAAACTTCACTAATACTAATGTTAAAATAACTCATGCTCCTCAGCCAAATTACATAACGAAACTTATTCCTCCCAAAACAAATCCTTTTCCTTCCACAGTAATTGTTTTCTTGATTTAGAGAGTGGTTATATGAGGAAGCAAGAAGGGAGACTGGTAAGAGAGCAGAAGAGAGATTTACAACAGCAGGATTAAGACTAAATAACACTACAGCTGTCCACTTCTCTGGACCTTTTTTTGAACCCCAAAATGCAACCTGTCCTCCAGGAACAGTCCCATGAGTTTGATTTCTTAACAAGTTTGTCTCTTGAATAAGTACTTTAATTGGATAAAACGAAAGTCAAGCACCTGTGTACCAGTTATTTTCTGAGAATCAATAAACTCTCCTTGACCTTTCTCCACAACCCATATTTTCTACTCTGCAAGAATTGAAATGCTATGAAGTTTGACCTTGGAGCTTGAAAATATTGCAAGCTGCTAAAGCCTTTTCTTGGCCTGAGGCCTAAGTGAGCCCTATGATGTGAAATGAAGGTCAGAGTATCTGGGAAGAATAGGAAAGGCACTCAATCTCGCAGAGAGGAGGAAGTTTTATAATCTAGAAGAGACATACAATATGGTTCAATAAGGCATAATCATCAGTGCTATGTAATGAGGTTAAGATATTCTCCCTAAGAGTTAAGAAGACATCCCCTATTATTATAATTATGGACATCTGTCTATGTTTACATCAGGCCTTGTTCAAGTTGAAAAATGTCAAGGGAAAGATCTATAATAAAACTTAATTATGTTTTATTTTACTTTCATCAAGTATGATTGGACCAAAAAGCCACACTACTTCTTTTATTACAAGGTTCTTGCTATTGGGAGCAAAATCCCAAAAGAGATAGAATGCCTTATGCTGTCCATTCTGAAAACACATCAGATGAAGCACATATTACTTGATATTCTACAGAGAAGGCCTAATGTGAAAAGGCTAGAGGTCTGGCAAAACTTCAATTTACTTCAACATAAAAGCATCCTACAAGATTGTTGATCATACAGCTAAACGGAAGAGATCATACACAACAGGAGAGAGCCTAATGAAGCCAAAGTTCTGTAAGTGGTCAGAGTGTTGCATGGCCTAGAGAAGAGGAAGAAAACTAAAACGGTGTCTGTCTTAACTGATGTAAACAAAACCATAATAACATTCATTATTTATTTATTTCTTGAATATAGCTACTTGACAACTTTAAGTCCAGTTTCTGGTTTTCACATGATTCTTTCATTTTACTCATCAGCTATGTACTAGCAACTATATTCCAGGTACCCTTATAGGTGTAGGAAATGTAGATTAATAAGTCAGGGCCCTGGTTTCTTGGAGTTTTCATTCTAGGAATTAAGAGACAGACAGCAAACAAATAAGAAATTATCAGGTGATAAAAGCCATGAACAAAATACATGTGAAAGAGAGCAAATACAATGATAACCTTAGACTGAGTAGAGAGAAAAGGTCTCTTTGAGGTAGTGACATTGAAACTAAGACCTAAATCATCAAAGTAGGCAGCTGTGTGAAACTCTGGATGAAGTGTTCCAGCAAACATCATAGAAGAACTTCAAGTCTTGAGCTCCTTTCTGGAATTGCAAGTCATTAATAGTTTTGAAAAATTTCTTTACCAAACAAAACGTCAAAAGCCTAGAACATCTTATTTCTGAAAGCCTAGATGGAAAAAGTGTTACACTTGATATTACATCTGATTGTGATGCTTTGATGGGGAAAAAAAAGTCATTATTATTTCATGTTTTAATCATCAGCACATAAAAATGCCAAAGACTATTCTAGCAAATCTGAAAGAAGTCTTGTCTACTTCCATGAAATACTGTCAACTTCATCTGTACTGGAGCTTTATGATGGCCTTTTACAAGAGGACTTATTAAGCAATAGGAACAGAATTTTAAAAATTTCTATACTACACAGAAGATCATTGGCATTCTAGAGGCACTAGTTTGATATTTAAACCAATGATTTGTTTTTTAAAATGAATATTACATTTAGCAATTAGATAAGCTTGTTTGATGGCCATTAGATGTTGGGGCTTATGTGAATGTGAGAAATATTTTCATTAAAGGCAGTCACCAGGATGAATGCTGTTAGAAAATGGGCAATGCTCCAGGCAATGCAATCTGAATGTAATCTCTTTGGTGGTTCTAGACTAGAAGATCAGCAGCAGACAATCATAGAACTTTGCAAAGCTGAAGTAGGTGCTTTGGGAAAACCTGGAAGAATGTGGCAAAGCTATGGCAGTTACTTCACAGCCAAAAATCTATAAACACCATTTGAAGACTCAGAAAACCTTAAAGGTGAGGCATACTAATCTATACTCTATAAGTAGCATTAATAATGGAGAACTTATTGACTTGAAGACAAACACCAGACTTACTAAAGTGCCTAACCTTGCCTAGAAAACATTCTACTAGTTACTGCATATTTTTGTGAATTAGCGTTTTTAGTCATAGTTGCCTAAAGAAAAATAAATAAAACCCCACAGATGAATTAATTGATTGGGTTACCGTTATCTTCCCTCTAGGAAGACAGAATAGTGTGAGAGTGAAGAGCGTAGATACTAAAGTCAAAATAATCTAGATTCAAATCCAGACCCAACACTTCCTAGCTACATAAACTTGAATACATTCTTGGAGCCTGAGTTTCCCCATATGTAACATGGATATAATAATAAGTGTCTCAAAGTTAGTTGTCAGGATTAAATGAGATAAGCATAATACATAAACTTGTCAAGTCACTATGTTGTACACCAAAAACTAAGGTAATATTGGGTGTCAACTACAATCAAATAAAACATTTTTTAAGAAAACTTCAGACCAAGGGCACATTTGTGTTTTTTGAGGAGGTGATATGCTTTTTACTGTCAAACAAGGTTTTTGTGTTGCTTATTATGCTTTGCGGTCTTGGTCCTCAGGAAGCTCAGGGATATGTCTCAGGGATGTGTTTTGTATTTGTTTTTAGCAACTTTCGCTGTTTTCTTCCTTATAATGTTTTATATTTTGGTTCTTGTTTTAATGGTTCTACTGTACCTGTGTCCTTTATAAGTCACCAAAAAATTCCCTTTAAAAGTAAATGTCATATAAAGGAAAGAAGGAAAGGAAGGAGAGAGGGAGGAAAAAAAGATTTCTTAAAATCAGAGGACAAACCACCCCACCTTCTGTTCTCTCGACTAGATTTACTCTTATTTACTCAACTTTATTAGAGTCGTTCTTTGTTTATTGCAAAGGGAGTGCCTGAAACACCCAGCTTTGAATCCCTTCATGGAGAAGCTCTGCAGAGAAGCAGCACTGGGATTATAGAAAGTCTTTGCTGTGAGTTACTGGGGTTTTCGTCTAACACCATCATTTTATACCCCATGGCTCCCCCTCCCACCTTCCAGTGTCAGCTCCAGCACACAGCAAGTTACTAACAGATACTTGTTGAATAACCAGAAAAATCATTTTCTTTCTTTCTTTCTTTCTTTCTTTCTTTCTTTCTTTCTTTCTTTCTTTCTTTCTTTCTTTCTTTCTTTCTTTCTTTCTAGTGTTTATATACTGATTTTGAGAGAGAGAGAGAGAGAATGTGAGCATGGGAGAGACAGAGTGAAAGGGAGAGAGGGAATCCCAAGCAGGCTCCACACTGTCAGCACAGAGCCCTACATGGGACTCAAACTCACAGACCACAGTACGAGATCATGACCTGAACCGAAATCAAGAATCTTAACCGACTGAGTCACCTAGACACCCCAGAAAAATCGTTTTCTAAGTAATCTTAATTTTTGAGTAGTTTTTTACACTCAGAAAGTGAGAACTTTATGCACAAACCCCAAGATTTTACTTACCATCCTAGTGAGCACATTCCTAAACTTTCTTCTTAAAGTAAAATTCCATTCTGGGCATATTTGATTATGTGTGAATGTCTCTGTGTGTGTCCATAATTATTTCTCTTCTTGAATTTGGCTAAGCAAACCCAAACATGTGGTATGATTTTGATTACTTTGTTTTCCAGTCAGGAGTTAAAAGAGCAAGAAGAGACTAATTCAACTATTTAATTCATCATCCCGCCCACTTACACACACATATTCATATCCATGTATGTACAGCCATATGCTAGCCATGAATGGACCCTTGCCTCTTGTATGTTATAAATGACACCTTGGTGGGCAGCCCTAGCCCAGACATGGCTATTCCCAGTACTGGTGTGTCAGAGGCTCAGTACTTTCTCTTAATTTGAGTTCAACATAGCAATTAAAGATAAACATAACATAGTTAAACATAAATGATATTACCTGTCTGGATCTTAATCACAGTCCTCCAGATGCCCAGTCCCAAAACGATGGCCGTCAGCAGTCCACACACAGTGGCCACCAGCACCCTGAGGTCATACACACGGCAGGAAGCCATGGGGAAGTCAGACCACTCCTGGGTGAAAAACAGCTAGCTTCTTTCTTCTTGGGCCAAGAAGCTGAATTGGAAACTTTTCTTAAAAACTTTTTTAAAAATCCTCCTTTCTGTGATCTATCAGGCAGAAGTCTTCATTTTGGGGGAGGATGCAGTTTGAATCACCTAATAAAAGGTACTTGCTCTGATTGCAACGTCCTCATCCTTCACTGAATGAAAACGTGAAACAAGTGATTGGAATTATGGGAAGAGAAGATAACTCAGGATAATAAAGAAGAAAGGGAGGGAATAGTTAACAGGGTCAAAGTATACATGCAAGCAAGAAGGTGGGGAAGGGAGCCAGTAAAAAGAAAACCAAGTCATCTTCCTGCACTTTGGTTTTACAAGTATCTAGCAAAGGAAGACTAAAAAGAGCTTCAGGCCTCACAGACTCTCTTGTCAACAAGTGGTTTAAGCAATGATACAAACATGATTCCAATGTTTGCCATTTTTTCTTAAAATTTTTAAAATTTTTCTTTTACAAATAGTTTATTGTCAAGTTGGTTTCCATATAACACCCAGTGCTCATCCCCACAAGTGCCCTCCTCCATACCCATCACACCCCTGCCCCCAACACCCATCAGTCTTCAGTTTGTTCTCAGTATTCAAGAGGCTTTCATGGTTTACCTCCCTCCCTCTCCCCCACTATTTCCCCCATCTTCTCCCCCACGGTCCTCCATTAAGTTCCTTCTATTACTCCTATACGTGCAAACATATGGTATTTGTCCTTCTCTACCTGACTTATTTCACTCNCCCGGAAGTTTTCCTTCGATTTCTATTTTTTTGGAATAGTTTGAGAAGAATGGGTATTAATTCTGTTTTAAATGTCTGATAGAATTCCCCAGGGAAACCATCTGGCCCAGATGGGCCATCTTATTTGTTGAGAGATTTTTGATAACTGATTCGATTTCCTCACTTCTTATGGGTCTGCTCAGGTTTTTTATCTCTTCCGGTGTGAATTTTGGTAGTGAAGTGTGTGTTTAGGAATTTGTCCATTTCTTCTAAGTTGTCCAGTTTTTTGGCATATAGTTTTTCATAATATCCCCTGATAATTGCTTGTATTTCTGAGGGATTGTTTGCATTCAGTCCATTTTCATTTATGATTTTGTCTATTTGAGTGCTCTCTCTTTTCTTTTTGAGAAGTCTGGCTAGAGGTTTGTCAATTTTGTTTATTTTTTCAAAAAACCAACTCTTGGTTTCATTGATCTGTTCAACTGTTTCTTTGGTTTCTGTGTTGTTTATTTCTGCCCTGATTTTTATTATTTCTCTTCTTCTACTGGGTTTGGGGTGCTTTTGTTGCTATCCCACTAGTTGTTTTAGGTGCGCTGTTAGATTTTGTACTTGCGCTTTTCTAATTTCTTGAAATAGGCCTGGAGAGCAATGTACTTTCCTCTTAGGACTGCTTTCGCCGCATCCCATAGAGTTTGGATTGTTGTATTCTCATTTTCATTTGTTTCCATATATTTTTTAAATTTCTTCTCTAATTGCCTGATTGGTCCATTCGTTCTTTAGTAGGGTGTTCTTTAGCCTAATGTTTTTGGGGGTTTTCCATACTTCTTCCTGTAATTGATTTCGAGTTTCATAGCATTGTGATCTGAAAGTGTGCATGGTATAATCTCAATTCTTTTATATTTATTGAGGGCTGCTTTATGTCCTAGTATGTGATTTATCTTGGAGAATTGCCATGCGCACTTGAGAAGAATGTGAATTCCATAGCCTCAGGATGTAGAGTTCTAAATATGTGTGTCAAATTCATCTGGTCCAATGTGTCATTTAAGTCCATTGTGTCTTTATTGATTTTCTGTCCAGTTGATCTGTCCATTGCTGTAAGTGGAGTATTAAAGTCCTCTGCTATTAGCACGTTCTTATTGATAAGACTGTTTTTGTTTGTGATTAATTGTTTTATGTATTTAGGTCCTTCTATATTTGGTGCACAGACATTTATAATTGTTAGCTCTTCCTGATGGATAGACCCTTTAATTATTATATAATGCCCTTCTTCATCCCTTGTTACTGTCTTTACTTTAAAGTCCAGTTTGTCTGTTATAAGTATAGCTACTCCAGCTTTTTTTGACTTCCTGTAGCATGATAGATATTTCTCCATCCCCTTACTTTCAATCTGAGGGTGTCCTCCTGTCTAAAATGAGTTTCTTGTAGACAGGAAATAGATGGATTTTGTTTTTTTATCCATTCTGCTACCCTATGTCTTTTGATTGGGGCATTTAGTCCATTTACATTCAGAGTTATTATTGAAATATATGGGTTTAGAGTTATTGTGTCATTTGTGGGATTCATGCTTGTGGTGTGTCTCTAGCATCTTGCGTTCCTTGCACCATTTCCCTCAGAGAGTCCCCCTCAGGATTTCTTGTAGAGCTGCTTTAGTGGTGATGAATTCTTTCAATTTTTGTTTATTTGGAAAGACTTTTGTCTCTCCTTCTATTCTGAATGACAGGCTTGCTGAATAGAGGATTCTTGGCTGCATATTTTTTCTCTTCATCACATTGAAGATCTCCTGCCATTCCTTTCTGGCCTGCCAACTTTCAATAGATAGGTCTATAACCACTCTGATAGGTTTCCCTTTGTATGTTTGGGCCCTTTTATCCCTAGCTGCTTTCAAAATTCTCTCCTTGTCCTTATACTTTGCCATTTTCACTATGATATGTCATGCAGAGGATCAATTCAAATTACATCTGAGGGGAGTTCTGTTGGATGCTGGCTCCAGCAGGTCCAGGAGTCCCTGAAGGATGGACGGTGTCAGCGAGGGAGGGGTGAGAGAGGCCCGAGAGTCTTTCTGGTCACCAGGAAGGCATCGTTGCCCTGACTGGGGCTCAACTTTATTTTATAAGTGTTTGGGGGACGGCACAGAAGTGGCATTTGCCTTAGACAATGATTTCTGATAACAAACTTCTTTGATATGTAAGAATTTCCCAGAACATAGACTTGTAGAAGACTCATGCATAACCTTTATCAATAGCGATTGAGGTAGGGGATTTAGATGCTTATCTTATGGGGAAGGAAGGCATCTTTAGCATACCAGACAATGTTTTAGCATAAGAGGGTGAAGTTACTTCTCTGTAAGCAGGGGTCAAACAGGTCTTTCAGGAAACACCTTTGCTCTCATAATCACAAAAGAAGAAGTTCCTCAATAGGTTCCTCCACAGGGAGCAATCAGCATATTCAAGGCCAGAATACGTCACTCCAAATACTTGATAACAAATGCCTTCAGGTGGGGGTCAGCTAGTGCTCCAGGCAGAAATAATTGGGTGGGGGTGGATATCTGCCCTTAACTCTAAATTAGGCTCTTTGTCTCAGGGCCAGACTCAAGCCACCTTTATTATGTAAGTCTTGGATCTGCAAGGCCCTTAGGAAGAGCCTTTTAACCATCATCCACAAAGTTTTTATCTGAAATCTCTTTGGAAAAGGAAGGAATATGCTTTTCCTTATGAGCAATCTGTGTGAGGAATATCGGTCTGATCTGGAATATTGTGAGGCCTGGTCAATACTAGCAGCCTCATTTCCAACATGAACCTATACCAGAAGGTGATACCAGTTTTCGTTTCTCATGGCAGGAGCTGTACAAACGCTACCGTTTCCTCTCTGTGACTGTCATCCAGCGAGGCCAGTGCGGCTCCCAGCAGAGTTCTCTGTGCCTCTTGAATTTCAACATCTACTTCCCTCCCCAGGTTGGGGAAGTTCTCTGCTGTAATTTGTTCCAGGACTCCTTTGGCACCTTTCCCTCTCTCTCCCTCTTCTGGGATTCCTATGATATGGATATTGTTCCGTTTGATTGTATCGCTGAGCTCTCAAACTCTTCTTTCATGTTCCTGGATCAGTTTGTCACTTTTTTTCTCAGTTTCTTCTTTTTCTATAATGGTGTCTTCTAAATCACTTATTCTCCTTTCTGCCTCTTCAATCCGTGTATTGGAGGCCTTCAGTTTATTATGTATCTCATTTATCGCAGTTTTTAATTCATCATACCTATTTTTAAGCTCCATGATGTTTGTAGCCATAGTTTCTTTGATGTCCTCCATGCTTTTTTCAAGGGCAATTAATTTTATAATTATTGTTCTAAAATCTTGTTCAGTTACGCTGCTTATATCTGTTTTGAGCAGTTCTTTAGCTGCCAAGTCTTCCTGGAATTTCTTGGGAGGAGAGCTCTTTCATTTCGTCATTTTGGTTGTCTTTCTATCTCTTGTTAGTTTNTCAGTTTATTATGTATCTCATTTATCGCAGTTTTTAATTCATCATACCTATTTTTAAGCTCCATGATGTTTGTAGCCATAGTTTCTTTGATGTCCTCCATGCTTTTTTCAAGGGCAATTAATTTTATAATTATTGTTCTAAAATCTTGTTCAGTTACGCTGCTTATATCTGTTTTGAGCAGTTCTTTAGCTGCCAAGTCTTCCTGGAATTTCTTGGGAGGAGAGCTCTTTCATTTCGTCATTTTGGTTGTCTTTCTATCTCTTGTTAGTTTTAAAAGCTTGTTATACTCTCTGCACCTGTGAGTGCTGCTGTACCCAAGAAGGTTCTTTGACTGTCCAGGGCCTATCCTTTCGAAAGTGTTCTTTGAATGGTATCTCTTGGTGTCTCTTGTTGAGACCTTGGTTATTTTATTTTCCTACTCGTAGTGGTATTTGGGACTCTCCACCATGTGTACTTTGGCTTGTTTCTTGAGGTAGCCCTGGAGAAGAAAACAGACAGACAAACACACAGGGAACAAAGGCACACAAACGCACAGACAAATCCAACAAACATGCAAACCGAAAGGGAAAACGAAAAAGTAAAGAGAAAGGAGGGAGGAGGGAAGGCGAATAAAAGAAGATAAAAATACATTAAAAAGTCAAAAAGAAGAAAAGAAAAGGAAAAAAGAAGAAACCCAATAGACAAAGAACAGTTTAAAGCATATAACCAGATTTCCCAGCTACAAATAAAAAGCCGGGTGTATGCAGTGCTGGTTGAAGAGCATAGAGAAAGAGAGAAATGACAGGGTGGGGATGAGGCAAAATTGGATACGAAATGAGCAGGCAGAAGGAATAAGAAGGTTTTTTCAAAGAGTGAAAGAGTGGAATATGATTGAAGAGGTGAGAGAAAAATGATGGTGTTATCCAGAGAAACTATATAGTCTGATTACTCCAGAGAGAAAGAGATGAAAAGGTAGGTAGGTGTAGAATTTACATCTACAGAATGGATTAAATGTGACTGTTTAAGCAAGCCAGTGACCAGAATTAATCAGGGCAGTGCTCCAGTAAAAAAGAAAAAAAAAAAAAAGGAAGAAGGCAGCCCTCTAGCAGTGATGGGCGTGATTTGATCCAATGTGTCCAGTGGGGGTTCTGCTTTGGCGGTTGTGGGGAGAAGAGTGGCGGCGCTCCAGTCCCTTCTTGAACCAAGCGCTGCAACTCACTTTGTTGGGCGTGTAAACTCCCTGTGCCAGGGGCACAGCCAAGGTGGGCGGTGCTCCACATCCCAGGCCAGGCCTTGTTTCCAGATCCCAGTCCGCGCGTCCCACTGAAGTTGCGGAAGACACAAACTCGCAGGCAATCCCCCTCAGGGCAGTCCCAAGCCTCTTGCCTTCCCCCTGGGGATTGAGCTGAAGCCGCTGCTCCTGTCTCCTCCAGGTCGGGTTGGCAAGAGAGGAGCAGTTTCATCTGGGGGTCACCTGGGACACGTGCGTTCCGCCCAGGGCCAGCTGGAGAGCAGGAAATCGGGTCCCTTTGTGTTTCATCACGCAAAACACGAACTCACGGGAAAATCTCCCAGTTTTAAGCCCTTCGCCTCCCCTCTAGGGATCCAGCCGGGCCAGAAGCACAAAGGCGCAGTCACCACGCGGCCCCTCCAGGTGGAGCTGGTGTGCAGGGAGTTGTTTTCCCAGGGTTAGCCTGGGATGAATGCGCCCTGCCTAGGGTCGGCTGGAGAGCAGGAAACGGGGTACCTCTGTGTCCTGAGCAGAGGTTTTTCTGTTCCCCAGGGACAGGGACTGTGTCTTGAGCAGTTTCGGCTACTGTCGTTCCCCTCTAAACTCCCCGCAGAGGGGGATCGCCCCCATTCCTCTGTGTCTCTGGTCCTGGCCCGATTTTATTTTCCCCAGTTCGCACTCATGTTAGGTTTTCTCAGTGGACTCTGTCTCCTTTTCCTCCCAAACTCCTGGATTCTGTTAGGGTTCCTATGGCTTCAGGTCTTCTCTGGGCGAGATATGGGGGCGAGTGCAATGTACACAGTTCCCTACTTCTCCGCCATCTTGCCCCTTCCCCTGCCCTTTTTTTTTTTTAAAAGGAGCCCACATTTTGATAGCTGCAGTTAGTCAGTGGGTTTTACTAGCACAGGGTGAATTTTGAAAAGCACTAAATTCCAGTATTACAACCTACTTGTTCTCAGCCAAATTGTGTTGCCCTAAATATTCATGTGTTGGAGCACCTGGGTGGCTCAGTCGGTTAAGCATGTGACTCAGATTTTGGCTCATGATCTCACAGCTTGTAAGTTCAAGCCCCACATTGGGCTGTGCACTGTGGGCATGGAGCCTCTTTGGGATTCTCTCTCTCCCCCGCTCTCTCTGCTTCTCTCTCAAAATAAACAAATTTAAACAAAATTGTATGTGAAAGTTCTAACCCCTAGTACCTCAGAATGTGACCTTATTTGAAGATAGCGTCATTATAAAGGTAAGCAAGTTAAAATAAGGTCATTAGAGCAGGCTCTAATTCAACATAACTGGTATCCTTATAAGAAGAGTGAATTCGCACAGGGATATGCATAAAGGCAAGAGTTTAGGGAGAAACACAGGGAGAAGATGGTTGTCCACAAGCCAAGGACAGAGGCCTGGAACACATCCTTCCCTCCCAGCCCTCAGAAGGACCCAACACTGCTGACGCCTTGATTTTGGACTTCTGCCTTCCAGAATTGTGAGACAATAAATTGTTGTTGTTTAAGCTACTCAGTTCTAGTCCTTTGTTACAGCAGCCCTAGCAAAATAATTCACCATCTGGGTCAATGTCCGCTGGTATCTCTGTAGCAGCAGCTCTGACCATCTCCTGCCCATGTTCTTTTTCCCCATCCCTTCTCCATCATTAATGGAATGAACGAATATTCACCTCAATCTGAGTCTTGTTCTTGGTGGATTACAAAACATTTTACAGAAGAGGACACATTTAAGTTGACTTTTCAACCCCCCAAACTGATATATTTCTCCTATTTCCTACAATACTTGATGAAAATACAGCTTCAGGGGACATGAACATAGGCTTTACCTGACCCAAGGATTTCAGAAAAACACATCAATGTACCCAAAATGCAAGAACTACAGGTAATACTGCAGTGGCACAAAATAAATGATTATGAATCCCCTATTTCATTTACTGTGCATAGATTTTTAAAACTCAGTTTCTGAGATGTCTGCATGCTTATGCACAGTAAATGTCTAGATGGATACATTAAAAAAATCTTCTTGGGAATCTAAAAGACCTAAGAAACTTATTTTTCATTTTGTACCCCTTTTATGGTTTGAGGTTTTTACCTTACACGTTTAATATTTTTTCAATTATAATAACAATGAGCATACCCATTATTCTCTCTCTTTTATTTTAATTTTTTTAATGTTTTATTTATGTTTGAGAGAGAGAGAAAAAGAGAGAGAGAGAGAGCAAGATAGGGACACAGAGAGAGGGAGACACAGAATCCAAAGCAGGCTCTGGGCTCTGAGCTGTCAGTGCAGAGCCCAATGCAGGGCTCAAACCCACAAACTGTGAGAACATGACCCAAACCAAAGTTGCACACTCAATTGACTGAGCCACCCAGGCACCCCTCTATTATCCTTTCAATAATAAAAGAAATCTTTTTTTTTAGATTAAAAGATTTTATTTTTTATTTTATTTTTAATATAATTTATTGTCAAATTGGCTTCCATACAACACCTAGAGCTCATCCCAACAAGTGCACTCCTCAATGTCCATCACCCACTTTCCCCTCTCCCCTACCCCCATCAACCCTCAGTTTGTTCTAGTTATTTGATAGTCTCTTATGATTTGCCTCCCTCCCTCTCTGTAATTTTCCCCCTTCCCTCCCCCATAGTCTTCTGTTAAGTTTCTCAAGATCTACATATGAGTGAAAACTAAAAGGAATCATTTTAAATAAATAATAAGTCTAAGAAAAGGAATTAGCACTTATCAAATACCTAGAATATACCAAGCACTATGCTGTGTACTTTATGTATCTTTATCTCATTTATCGTGTACAATAATCCCATGTAACAGGTACTTTTGCCTATTGTATGAATGAGGAAATGAGACGTGGGCAGGTATTACCCTAAACAGGAGCTCTCTGGTGAAGGGAATTTGAGTGGCAGGAGATTACACAAAGGTATTGTTTTCTTCAATTCTAGAATTTCCTTAAGTCTTTGATATACTCACATATATTATGAATTGCCAAGTTTCCAGTGTTGACCACAGAAACCTCTTCTCAAGGAGAATTTCTCAAGAGATACTGATTTTCAGAATGTGCTCTGGAGCCACTGCCCTGCATGATCATCTGCAGGAAGGTCTTAGTTGAACAGTGTGACTAAAGGGACTGATCATGGGGACCCATATTTGCCATATGGTGTTGGTATTTTTTTCCTGTAGTGTTCCAAATATTTTGAAGGAGTCCTAGTCTGGTGACTGCAAAACTGTCTTTGGTGATACTCAGATATTTTCTTTTCCATACCCCAGGGAAGTGCTGGAATCCTGGGACGTTAAAAAGGGTGGTAGCTTCTTAGTACTTTCATATTTTCACTTATATGCCAACTATCCAGCTAGAAAGTAGATATTTATGGAGTGGAAGTAATTCCTGGGCACAGAAATTTACATCTTGACATTTATATACAAGCATGAATCTCTATTGGTTATAGGCAAATATACTGACATCAATTTTATATACCCACACCCATATGTATCAAGATAACAAAAAGGAACAGAGAAAGGAAAAAGAACAAAACAGGCAATAATTAATTTATTCATTTGTTCTACTCAATACAGACATCATGCTAGATGCTTTGGGTGATACAGTGAACAAGAGAGGCAAGGTCCCTGACCTCCCTGAATTTGTACTGACATTAGCTGTAATTTGCTTTGTGACCCAGGATAAGTCACATAAGCATCTAAACCTCCAGTTTTTCATATTACAAGCAACCTAACTGAGGCTTTTCCTTCCTGAAAATTTCAGTCCTAAAGTCATTAGCTGAGGAGGAACAAGGTGGATGTCTATGGAGGGGGTAGAGCAGAGCAGATGTCTATGGAGGGGGTAGACCAGAGCAGATGTCAGAACCCTGTTGGGTGGCCTGGCATGAGAAGTCAGATTCCAGACAGAGTGCATAAGGCATCCATGTGATGAAGAGGAACAGCCTGGCATGCAGTGTCACATCCAAGGGGTGGGGAAGGACTCTAGGAAAGAAACAGTCCGGTGTGAGAAATCAAAGCCAGAGCAGAGAGAGGAAAGCATTCCTTCAGAGACCAAGAAAGATCACAGGGGCAGCATGTGTGGGCTGGTTGGGGTGGGAATTCAGGGCCAGAGATGAGTGAGGAGGGTGTCCACATGGAGTGGCAGCCTAAAATAGGGAGTCAGAGCCCAAACAATGAGAGAAGAGTGTCTACACATGGGTAGGGTAGGGCTGAAGGTCAGAGATGTCACAAACGTGGAGAAAGAAAAGCCCCAGGGTAATAATTCTGAAGGGAGCAATACCACTTAGGGGAAACAGCTGTGAGAAAAATGCATGAATACAGTCAGGAACTTCTTATCCAAAAGAGGAAAACTGATGACTGCAACAAAGTCAAGTATTTCAAAGTCAGGGGTATGATATTACTTCTTATTGCTCATATTTGAACTATATAACTTCCATGTGTCTTTAAAAAATAAAAAATAGTGTTGAGTTAGAAATGGATTTAGGTATCAATACAAACTCATGATTACATATGTATATATTTCTATATATTTAATAAATATATATAAGTAGTATATACATAGATGCAAAACTATATATATACACAAAAATTTATATGTGTTTATGTTTATGATATATATCATACATATCCTACATTTACATACATATATTCTCTAGTTCTGGCCACTCATAGGCCATGAAAACAGTAACATTCCACTAATCTTAGGCACACATATTGTACACCTGGAACTAATATAATACTGCGTGTTAACTATAATGGATTCAAAAGTTTTAAAAATGGGGCGGCGAAGACAGCGTTTTTCCTCTAGAAAATGAGTGAAAGCTTCTGGTTTGACCTGTTTTTCCTTTCTTTCTCATCAATGTATAAAGGCAGCAGTGATTCAGGTGCAGCCGGTGAGTGCTCAGGGCTGATGCTTCAGCGTTTGAGACAGGACTTTGGTGGTAGTTTTTGGATGCTGGGGCTTTCTGTTGTGACCAGCTCCGGGAGCACACTGCGCATGTGCGAACAGCCTGCTCTTTGGAATGAAGACTTCTGAGTCAGCCGGGGGAGGGAGGCGTGCTAGCGGACCATTATTGTGCTAACTTACCCCCAGCCTGCTAAACCCCAAGCGCTCAGTGGCAAGACTGCAATCTTTTCTTCGCTATACTAGAATCAGTTGCCTCTAGTTTAACACACGACTATAGTGAGAGCTCCCCACCTATCCCTGGGTACTCTCTGTGTGAATGACAGCCCCATCTCTCCATTCAGGAACTCTAGAAATAATTGAAAATACAGCAAGGGAGGGGCATTTGGGTGGCCCAGTCAGTTAAGCATCAGACTCTTGATTTCGGCTCAAGTCATGATCTCATGGTTCTTGAGATCGAGCCCTGTGCTGGGCCCTGTGCTGATAATGCAGAGCCTGCTTGAGATTCTCTCTCTCTCTCTCTCTCTCTCTCTCTCTGCCCCCTCCCCTGCTTTTGCTCCTTCTCTCTCGCAAGTAAATTTAAAAAAAAAAATACAGCAAGGGGGTAGGAATGCCTACACTGAAGGCCAAAGTTCTTCCCTCCACATGAGAACTGTATTAAACAGAATGAAGTGTCTACCTCCATTTTCTTTTGCTTTGGAAGTGAGGACAGCTTTGTCCTAACACCTCTGTCACTGTGCGTGCATGCGTGGGCACACACATATACACACCAATCATAAGCATACATGGAGCTCAGATCTTGATTTCTTAAAACAATTTTCTACTAAAAGGAACAAAGCTTGGAAAAATGGCTAATTTCAAGACTGGGCAGGGAAAGGCCAAGATGAGCCTAGAATATCTACCTTATGCCAGAGAGGAAAGAAGTGTTCAAGAAATGATGGGTACGTATCAAATGGACATAGAATCCAGCATGAAGTGGCTGAAAATAAGCATCGAAATAAATAATGGTATAACATTACAACCCATTAAATAGGGCTCAATTCCATAACCCTGGGATCATGACCTATGCCAAAATCAAGAGTCGAACACTCAACTAACTGAGACCCCAGGTGCCCCCAAATCCCACTATCTTTACTGTCAAGGTAATATTCTGGACCCTAAATATCTCCATTTAATATAATTGTTTTGATTATTAATTAATAATTATTAATTTGCCTATATATTTTTTAACATTTATTTTTGAGAGACAAAGAAAGACAGAGCATGAACAGGGGTAGGGGCAGAGAGAGAGGGGGACACAGAATCTAAGCAGGTTCCAGGCTCTGGCAGCACAGAGATGAATGCGGCTTCAAACCCATGAACCATGAGATCATGACCTGAGCTGAAGTCGGACACTTAACTCACTGAGCCACCCAGGTGTCTCTTGGCCTATATATTTTTGATTTTCTGGAAAACCCTAAATAACACAAGGTCCACTTGCAACAGGCACCATCCATTTTCCAGATAAGACCCATAATCCCCAGAAAACTTAATAATGGTGTATGATACTCAAGAAGTTTGTGATCTAGTTAGAGAATAGGCATATAAGAAATTAAAGCACACCAAAGATAATGCAGAAGTCACTAGTTGGTAATTGATTACTCCACAAGTATACATTCTTACCTGAAGAATCTTGGAATGAATGACAAAAAAACCAGTTAAGAAAACTTGCCAACTTGTATGGGGCCATAAAGCAGCATAAACGTATTAAACAAGACATGTTGTCAGCAGGTTTCTCAATAAGGTAAATACATTTTATGGCTGGTTATACAACTTAGGAAAGACAATATTTTCATCACTGGCATTTGCCATATTATGTTCCGCATACATTTTCCAGTTCAAATACATGCCTTATTTTGAAGTCAGTGTTAAGGTCTGGATATATTAGTTTTCTACAGCTGCTGTAACAAAGTACCACAAACTGAGTGACCTAAACTAGAGAAATTTATTGTCACACAGTTCAGAGATACGAAGTGCAAATTCACGTACTTGATTAGTAGGGTCAAGAGAAATTTATTGTCACACAGTTCAGAGATACGAAGTGCAAATTCACGTACTTGATTAGTAGGGTCAAGAGAAATTTATTGTCACACAGTTCAGAGATACGAAGTGCAAATTCATGTACATGATTAGTAGGGTCAAGCTTCCTCCGAAAGTGCTAGGGAATCAGTTCCAGCCATCTCTCTTAGCCTCTGGTGATTTGCTGGCATCTTGGCATAACTTAACTTGTAGACACATCCCAATCTGTGCTTTCATGTTCACAAGGCATTCTCCCTGTGTGTGTATCTTTGTGTTCAAATTTCCCCTTTCCATAAGGGCACCAGTCACATTGGATTGGGTCCAGCATACTCCAGTGTAACCTCATCTAACTAAACTATACCTAAAACAAACCCAATTTCCAAATAAGCTCACATCCTGAGGTGGTGGAGGTTAGGACTTCAACATATGAATTTGGGGAGAACATAATTCAATCCAGTACAATGAGTTACAGTACTAATAAATCAAAATCTAAGATTTAAAAAAATAACCCAAACTCTACCTACTAACAATGTTTGTGGCCTGACTCGCTTTTTTAGGATGTGAACCTGGTACTTTGACTTATGAGTTGTGTTGCTATGCTCTGACACTAGAGGGTAGCATCATTACTGTTGTCTGCTATTTCTTTTATAGTATATTCAGTACTTAGCCATTCATCCCATCTAATCCCAGTGTGATGTGTTTGGAAGTGAGACCTTCTAGAAGATAATTAGATAATCAGGGAGGGGCCCTCATGATGGGATTAATGCCCTTATAAAGAAGATGCTGGAGGGAGATAATCTGTCTCTATCACAAGAGGATATAAGACAGTCTGCCAACCAGGAAGGCCTTCACCAAACACCAGATCTGCTGGTGCCTTGATCTTGGACTTCCCACCCTCCAAAACTGTAAGAAATAAATGTTTGTTGTTCAAACCACCTAGTCTACGGTGCTCTGTAATATCAGTCCAAACTGACTTAGAAAAAGTCTGACCAGATATGTGAACAGAAGTAGGGAACAGGTGGTCTTTAGAATAAGGCAGGCCTATCTAAGAAGGAATTGAGCCATTCACTATGCAGTAGTGTCACTTCTAAAGTGGAAAGAGCCACACCTTTTGATGTCAAGAGACTTATATCCCATCATGGGCTCAGCCACTAATTGACTGCCTGATCTTGGACAAATCACTCTCTGGTCTCAGAGTCCTCACCTATAGACAATGTTTTGAGACCTATTTTCTCTAAATATATTCCTTTGATTATTTTCTCTTTATTCTGTTCCTATTGCTCACTTTCTAATGTTACAGGTTGAGAAGGATTCCTTAGGAGTTCCAATAGAGACAAAAGAAGCATGGTTGCCGCTGCTGTGCAGGGCCAGGTCAGGAGTACAAAAGCCAGTGCAATTTCACAAGTGTTCTGGTGGTGGTGGTGACCCAGGAAATGGTAGTATAAGCCAGTGTGGAAACCAGATCGTCTGCTGCTTCTGGGATCTGGTACTAAGGGAGCATGTCACAGCCACAGAAGGAATTATGATGAGGTAATAAGCAGCTTATTTAGAAATGTGGGTACCAGAGTGACTTGCTGATGGTGGCAGTATTTCCAAGGGAAGCTCTTTGAAAGCATGAGCTCTCTTGATTGACATGGAAGCGGTAGCAAATGAAATTCTTCAGGGACCATTGAGAAATGTATTTGATAGCACGCAGCTCATCACTGATATTTCTGACTCGGAATAATTGGGTTGTGGGACATTAAGTTTTTGGCAGTCTTTATCAGGAACGTAGAAACTCAGATTTTAGAGAAACTCAGAAGGTTGGTTGGGCCCTGTGATCGTTTGCAGTGTTTTTTAGAATATAGTCCATAGGAGGTGGAACATGATCTAGACTTGGAACATTTCTTCTAAAGGCGCTTGAGGGGGGCACCTGGGTGGCTCAGTCAGTTAAGCGTCCAACTTCAGCTCAGGTCATGGTCTCACAGTTCATGACTTCGAGCCCCAAGTCGGGCTCAGTGCTGACAGCTCAGAGACTGGAGCCTGCTTCAGATTCTGTATCTCCCTCTCTCTCTGCCCCACCCCCCAGCTCACACTGTCTCCATCTCTCTCAAAAATAAATAAACATTAAAAAAATTTTTTTAAAGGTGCTTGAGGGTGAATTCCCAGAAATATATAGATCCATGACTTCAATTTATCCTTCTAGTGAGGATGATGTCATAACCTCGCCTTATGGCAAGCATGCGGACTGTGTTGCCGATGGACAATCCAATCTTTATTTGACTTCTTTAGCAAAATGGCGAATTCTCATGGTGAATTCTGCAAAATTGTGTACAACTATAAAGCCAAAGAGTCAGGTTACTTCAAGAGCTGGGGCTTTTGGAAAATGGAACCAGAAGCCCTTTGATGCAATGAACAACACTGTGGCAAATTTGCTGATGAACCTGACAAGTTCCACAAGGTTTGAGGCATTCTTAATATGGACCTTAAAGAAACCATCATGAATTTAGTTCCTTTTCCTTAAGTGCATGATCTTGTGTCAAGCCTAACACCTCTATGTGTCTACCTAAATGAGGTGTGAGGTAGATGTTAACATTCCTACCTGAAAGTTGGATCAGATATTTTCAGATTCCTTTAGTAAAGGTCACTAGCTGATTCAGGCTGACCACAAACATAGTTTCGACCTTCTGGTCAGAGGAAACGTACAGGTTTCAGATCTTTGCAGAAATACTGAAAGATTAAAACCTTCTCTACAGTTTGTCTCCTGGAATCAAGAAGGCTGGAAAAGCAGCCTGTGCTCAGTACCTCCTGTGGGCCATTCTCATGATAAGCTCTAGCACACGTGCATGAAGCCTGCCTTCATGGAACTGAGAGAATCATGAGGCTTTATAAGAAAAAGGCTCATCTTCATCACTACCTACAAATTAAGGGACAGAGGGAAGAATGTTCACCGAAACTGTGTCATCTTTATCAGGGTCCGGAGAGGAATATAACCAACTGGAGGCTGCACGAAGCATGCCTGTGGAAGATTTACCTAGACTAAGCATGGCTGTGTAAAAAAGAAATACCCATTAGACAACTTTTACTTTTCTTAATTCCACATCAGTTTTGTCACCTTACCTTTCTGTTTCAGAGCATTGGTGATTAAGAAAGCCCTGTTTGTGCTTTTCATATCAGAAAGCACTTTTGTCTTAAAAAAAAAAAAAGAGAGAGTGGTTTTCATTTCATCAAAATTTGCTGATGATACCAGCATGTGACATTAGTGAAGTTCTAGGACCTTGACTTCAGACATTTGTCTTCAAAAAATTCCTCTTTTCTAAAATTGAGGAAACAGAGTTCTTCTGCATTTTACTTTATTTATAGTCTCATATTTAGGCATTTATACAATGATAACCATGCCTTCAATAAAAATCTTGTGTGAGTATATTTTTATATTTATTTATGACTTATTTTTTCATATTCTGTTTAAATTCTCCTGATTCCTTGAAAACAAGTATGAGGAGTAGTAGAGGAACTTAATACGTTAGTGTCATACCCTCTAACTTTTCAGGCATAGGTTTTATTACAACTATTAAGTAGCTTTTGTTTCTTCTTTGGGTAACCACTTTTTTGCACTCAAAAGAATCATAATTTACATTTATTTGACATGTAATTGTATTAAATTCTTTAAATATGCTTTTCTATTAAACTGGTTTTTGTAATAATAAATGCTCATGTTTTTAAACAAACAAAAAGAAAAGAAGTATGGCTGTAAGAAGGAAGTATTTATGTGTAAAGATAATTACAGGGCTGGATAGAGAATGATCCAATGCTAGTCTGGACTTTGTGCTGCAGGAATTCAAAGGCAGAGAAGAGTGGTAGGAAGCAGTAGAAAAGTTATGGGGTTTTTTTGGCAAAATTAAAAATTTACTCTGCAGAAGACCTTGTTAAGAAGATAAGATATAGACAGAAAAAAATATTTGCAAACCACATATATTTTTTTCATTTACCCATGTAGTTACCTTTGTTTCTTTGTATAGATTCAAATGACCATACAGTGTCCTTTAATTTCAGAAAAAAAAAAAGAAAAACGAAAGGAAAAGAAAAGAAAAAAGAAAAACACTTAAACATTCCTGTATACACACTTCCTGAAGACTTTTACTGCTCATAGCTCTTCCCTAAGAAAAGAAAGCTTTTGAATTTGCCTTAAAGTATCTCCAGAAGTTAAGCTGCAAAGAGACAGGCAGGTAGGGTGGTTAATACAACATAGGTATGGAAATTAAAATAAACATGCTTTGGGGAACAGAAAACAAGTCAGCCTGACCAGTATAAGGGTTTTGTTAGACCTTATGACGGCATAACTACAAAGTGAATTGTACTCAAATGATTTGATTTTATTTGAATGTAATCCTAATGAATTTAGGCTTGATATGAGAAGCAGAGGAACCTGGGCCAATTTTTGATCAGAGGAGAGCATTGTTCCATTCTACATTGCTAGGCCCCTTGTTTACTTGGGCTTGCTTATGTCTGTATGTTTTAGAACCTGTATGTATTTTGGCTTCAGACACAGATCATTAGGTAGGGATTATTTGGGGTTCCACCCCCAGCTTCTTACTTAAACTCTTTAATTCTCCCTCAGGCCATTTGAACTGGCAGAACAGTCCAAGTTCAGGAAAGGAACCAGGTAAGAGGTGCCTGTCTCCATTTTAATATTTGGCGTCAGTCATGGTGATTCCACCCACGGTGCATATGCACATTGAACAATGTTGTCCCTGCTTTAAAGTAGCAAAGGCTAAGATATACTGGCATCGACTCTCAGAACTGTGAGTTGAATTATCTTCAAAAGAGAGTGACCTAGGGGTGCCTGGGTGGTTCAATTGGTTAAACGCCCAACTCTTGATTTCAGCTCAGGTCATGATGTCACAGTCGGGGGATCAAGCCCCTTGTTGGGCATGGAGTCTGCTTAAGATTCTCTCTCTCCCTCCCTCTGCCCTTCACCTCCTCTGTCCCCCAACAGAAAAATAAATAAAAATAAAAGACAGTGACCTAGAATTCATTAGGCTATCACCTTAATATCTGTAAAAATTAAGTAGTCTTATCCAATAGGTAATATATGAAAAACAAAGTACAGGATAACATCCAGTTCAGAAATCTTTATACTTAGAAGGAAATATATTTAAATATCTTAAGAGCTAAAGAATAATGAAATTCCTTCAAGTGACATGACAGCCTGGGTGGGAGTGACAGATTTTCACAAGTAGGTGGAAAAGACCGATAATTTTAAGTATGACTCCAGCTCAGGATGGTGCCTTCCCCGTGGTTTAAAAGGCTGGGAGACAGCCTGTGTGGAGGGTCTGATGGAGTGACCATAAATAACAGGATTCAGCATGTCCCTGTAGGATCACTGTCAAGAATCCTGTTCCATTCAGTATCTGAGTCCAAAAGCTCAATGAGAAGGCTAGGTATTTCCTGGCATTGTCTGTCATAAACAAATCACTTCCTTAACAGTAAGTCTATTTTATCATGGAAAGACTTAGAATTAAGTAATGTGGGTTTTTTCTTTCTAATTTATTGATTTAAATTCAAGTCAGTTAATATACATAAGTATTGGTTTTGAGCGTAGAACCCAGTGATTCATCATTGACACATAACAACCAGTGATCATCCCAAGTGTCCTCCTTAATGCTCATCACCCATCTAGTCCAGAATTGATTTCTGGATCAATTCTCCATGTGTGTGAACTTTTCTTTCATGGTTTTCAATCTATCGACTCCTTGTATTTTGGGAGAATTCCTTATGTCTCATGTCAATTCCTTATGTTTTTATTTTCATTGTTCGTGTAGTCCCCAGTGACTCCTGCACCATCTTATGAATCCACGTCCCAAAGTCAACCAATATAGGCTCAATTAATGAGCCCTGTAGTGACAAAATGAGGAGTACACCAAGATGGTCAGGACCCAACCTCCCATTTCAACAAGTTGCTGGAAGTTAATGCAGAGGCTGCACTGACTGTTTCCCAAGCAAGGGAGATTGAAGGTAGCAGAAATCACTGAAGAGTTGGTGTAACATCAACAGACAGTGTTGGTACTGGGCTGAGTTATTTAAGGAGTTACTTTACTCATGGCAAATGAAGCCTGGGATACCTACAAAGGAGGTTTGGCAAAAGCTCAGGAATGGAGACTCCAGGGTTTTGGAAGAGCTGAGATAAAATGCAAATAAAAATAAGGGAAGGTGCCCTCTCCCAACCCTTCCCTGGTGAAGACTTCCATGAAGTTACAATAATGGTGTTCAAATTTATAGGGGTGCCTTGGTGGCTCAGTCAATTGAATGTCAGACTTCCACTCAGGTCGTGATCTCATAGTCTGTGGGTTCCAGCCCTGCATTGGGCTCTGTGCTGGCAGCTCAGAGCCTGGAGCCTGCTTTGGATTCTGTGTCTCCCTCTCTCTCTGCCCCTCCTTAGCTTGCACTCTGTCTGTCTATCTCTCTCTCTCTCTCTCAAAAATAAATAAACATTAAAAAATTATCATTCATTTCAGGCCCTAGAAGCAGATAGCCTTAGACTGCGGACTTAGATCTGAACCAAATGTTCCCTCCCCCTCCTTCGTACCCCTCTGCACCACCCTTCTCGAGAACTCACTGAGTAGCATCTCACTTGCATTCTCTCTGTCCAGAGACTGAAGGAACAGACATTTCTGCTCTCTCAAAAAGACTGCTAGAATATTGCACTTATCAGTTTTCAATATTCCAACCTTAATCTGGTTTAGGCTAAGTATTCCAAGCATTCCTGCTCAGGCCTACATACCAGCAATGCCATTTTCATGAACAGCAGCTGACAGCTCTTTTGAAACACAAACTTGCCAAAGTTATAGAAACCTACTGGACTAGAAAAGATAGAGGATATGCATGAGGCAGAATGCCACGATCACATGAGGACATCACAGGTATATGGGCATTTCATATGCCAGAAGTACACTCAGGTTTATTGTATTATTCAAAATAAGCCCTCAAGCACCCACATCAGTTGTTTTCAACCCTTACATAAAAAAATGGAGCTGTATCCGGGCACCTGGGTGGCTCAGTCGGTTAAGCATCTGACTTCGGCTCAGGTCATGATCTCACAGCTTAGGAGCTCAAACCCCAATTGCGCTCTGTGCTGACAGCTTGGAGCCTGGAGCCTGCTTCAGATTCTCCCTCTCTCTCTATCTCTCTCCACCTTGCCCACTCATACTCTGTCTCTCTCTCTCAAACATAAACATTAAAAAAAAATTTTTTTTAATGGAGGTGTCCAGTTCTTTGGCATAAAGAATCCACTTATGTCCTTCCCAGTGCACTGTGATAATAGCAAATGGGACAGGCTTCTGGATTTGTCTGCACTTTCTGGGATGCCATGGAGCTTCAGGATTTCATTTCACCTCTGGCTACCCACAGGCTGCCTCTCTCTTTCATATTCAAGTCAGCTCTCAAGGATCCCTGAAGGCCTCCTTACCTTTTCTGTCTTTTCTGTCATGGCAGAGACTGGCCTTTCCAACTAACATAGTACTAAATCAGCTGCTTCCAGCTTCACTTTGTCTCAGAGATTGTAGATTCATAAAATGTGACGGTTAGAAATTGCCCCATGACTCATCCTATTCAATTTCCTTACTTTAAAGAGGACATGGTGATTTCTAAAGCCCTAGAAGCAGATTAGTCTTAGAACCAGAATTAGAAATGAGATTTCTTGACTCTCCACAAAGGGCTGCTTAGTTCAAGACTAGGTAAGAGCTCTGACTGTTTACCCAGGTATTCCATAAAATGCTTTCCCTTATTTTAACCCCTCTACTATTTTCAGTAGAAGGGATGATATGGTGGCCATGCTATGCTGTGTGATGACATTTTACTCTATAGAAGACACCATAACTCCCCTTTCCCAGTCTCTCACGGCTTTGCATTCCATGTGTTCTAGGGATCATTTCTCGTCTTCTCTAAAAGACCGCACAACTCAGGATGACTTCTGGCTTACTTTTCCCAGGGCAGAACTCAGGTGTTACAGAAGGAGATTTCTCACAAAAAGGAATTTGTCACACAATTCCTTCTTCATGATACAAGAATGAGGTGCAATTGAATTAAAAAAACAAACACTTGAGGTATCTGAACCAAGTTTCCTGTATTCCTTTATTTCTCATTGCAACAAGATAAACAAATGTAATTCCATGTTTAATGGATTACAAATGATAGCAAGCCCAGGAGCCTTGAGCATATCTATAAGGTAAATAAAACGTTTTTCTTACCATGGGCATCAGCCTTCAGATCATCTGGAAACAGTCACTCCAGGCCCCAAATACCATGACTGATGTGCAAAATGCATTTATCATCCAAAGTACTTACAAATCTAAAAACAGAATATTTGAATTCAAATACTTAAACCAAACTGGAAATACAAACAATACACCAAGAATCATCCTCAGCCACCTGTTCTCCAAGCAAAAGGTCAAAAAACAAGCCATGAACAAAAATATTCCAAAAAAGAAAAGTTCATCCAGAAAGACTAGATGCCCCTCAAAAATCACATCTCTTCTTCTGATTCTTGTTCTCGTTCAGTATTTTTCAGGAGTCCAACTTCTGAGGAGCAGAACCTCTTAAGTCGAGATTTAACCAACCTAAGGAGAGTGAAAGGCATCTCATGTTATGTAAAAGCCCAGAGCAATGTCTATACAACAAACTCCAAATTATCTGTACAAATGGGAGAGGCAACCCTCCCAAAAAATCACTTTTATTTGGCTTTTGAGCTACCTGAAAACTTTTTGTGGATTAAAGCAGTGTATAAATAAAGAGATAAAATACAGCTTATATCATGTATAACATGAAGGTTGAATTAGTTGTCAGAAAATGCCAAATTATCCATAGTTTTGATCATTTCTGAAAGAAACAAGAGAATCTCTGGACTGCAGCAGCAAGCCCAGATGAAACCAAGCTCAGCTGAGAGCTTTTCCATCAAGTCCACACCTTGCTATGTATTACAAAAAGGAGCCCTCTCCTATAAAGGAGGTGCATGAAGGCATGCACCTTCCCCATGTGAAGTCCCATGTCAAATCTGTCCCAACTTGTGCCTTCAGAAGGGTGCTCTTGTGCAGGCCACAGACTGTTCAACTGCATGTGATGGTCCATGTAGTGATCCATGATGAACTAAGAAGTTGGAAAAGTGTCCTCCACCATTGTGATTGTTTTCATAGATTAAGAAATCTGTGAGTCTGAGGGAAGCAGCAATATAATTTTTGACACTGGGAGATATAAAGGTTCTTAGTGGCAGACTCTCCACTTCTCTGATGTAATAAGGACTAAGCAAAGCTTTTCCTGTGCATGATTATTTATAAAGACACTGTCCTATAACCAAATCAATAAAACATAGTTAAGTTCCAAAAATACATGGGGATGCACAAATGTGATACACCAACTCATCAAAATCATTATCATTTTGTGATAAACTTCACCAACCTATTTGCATCTTTACCCTTATTTTCTGCCTATCTTTTTCTTCCAGTGAAGGTCTGGCCTACCCCTATAAACATGCAATGACTTTAGTTGTGCTCTGGGTCTCACTAAAATATAAGCTTCATAAGAGCAAAGACCTCACCTTATTTAGTGCCCTACTACTAGCTAGAGTCTAGTACATAACAGTGGCTCAACACACATTTGGTGAATCAATGGCCCTTGGAACAATCTGCTAGGAGTTCATATCACTCATTTATTCATAGAGGTTAATTCTCCAGTCATGTTCAGCCCAGCATTTACTCCTCCAAAATACAACAAGCAAGTCATAGTAACAAAAACTATTCACTCATCAAGAGCCAAAGAAGCCAATCAAAATAATTTACTATGATTATTAATTGACCATTGATGTTGCTCCCAATGTCCTAGGCTCTTTAAAGCACTATTCTCATGAAAGACTAATAGTCTTAAATAAGTTAAAGTTTGGAAAAGTGTTTGTGTCATTTTCTAAATCCACACCGTCATCTCTACATTGCACAACCTCAGTACATGTAAATGAAATGGATTGTTAATTCATTAATTAGATTTATTCCTGATGGCTCTTGTGAAAAATAAAACAAAGACATGGCTACTTATTACAAATTAATTGTTAACACAGACCCTATTGACTCTTCCTGTTTCACACTCCTCCTTTCTGGGTTGTATTTGCTGTTACAACAGTCACGAAGCTCAAGCATGTTCAGGCTCTATCTGTATCCTATAGCCTATGTATAGGCTTATGTATGTATTGGCATATGCATAAATGGCCACTAGAGACAGGTTAAAAGCTGGAAGGCTAAAGAGAAAGTGCAAATAATTGCTAGTTCCTGCAATTATTTAGCAACTAAAGTACTAAGGTAAGGATGTGTCTGAGCTTTTGCTCCCATAGATAGTCTGCAATTAATAAGAGAAAGAGCAGAGGGGTTAAGCGTCTAAGTTCAGCTTAGGTCATGATCTCATGGTTTGTGAGTTCAAGCCCCAAGCTGGACTCTGTACTGACAGCTCAGAGCCTGGAACTTGCTTTGGATTCTGTGTCTCCCTCTCTCTCTGCTCCTCTCCCACCTCATGCTCGCTCGCTCACTCGCTCTCTCTCTCAGAAATAAGTAAACATTAAAAAATTTTTTTTTAATAAGAGAAAGAGCAGAGGTGAGACTCTGGGTGTACTTCTAGAGTCTATCTGGAAATCAAACTTCCAGAAGGCAAACTATAATATGCCTGGAATTTGGTCATCTCTGTTTTGTTCTTTGAAATGGCTCACCTGAATTATTGCTTAGGAAACCAACCTGAAATTGAGCAATATTTCTCTACCCATAGAGAGGGACTTTTGAAATAGTTCTGTGAAACAGTGTTGTTTAAAATATGAAAAACAATAGAACATCTAATAAAATTCCAAACAGGTCTCTCCTATGAGTTGTCATATTCAGGACTGCAGGTTATAGGGATGAATGAGGCAACCTTTGAACCATTATTCTAGAAAACTGGGAAGTACAACTTCATTTTTCTGAGAATTTGGGTTGTGGTCCCATAAAACAATTTTGCTTCCATGGCGATCTCTGCACTTGTCAAACAAATTCTGATATAATGTCCTGAAAATCCATCACTTGTGACTGAGGAACAATCCACTTCACAGTCAAACTCTGAAAAGTAGATTGTCAAAACTCCTTATAATTATAGGAGTGAATTAGCCTGCCATGTGATCTCACTGAAAGTCAGTACTGAATCTTCATGGTATTTTGTAAATTATTGCTCAAGTTTATATCAACATACCTCACAACATGAGCTCTTGGTCTTACATTTCCAAGAGCAACATGAGAGCAAAACTGAAAAGCATCTGAAACATGATTTCCAAACAAATAAAGTCCATATTCACATAGCTCTGAGCAGATCTATTAAAGTAGCAAGTAAGTATTTAAAGAGTATCTACTATATGTTTGATGGCGTGCCAACAGCCATGCAAAATATGAAAAGGATCTTTTCCTTAAAGTGATACAATCTAGCTAGTAGGTAAGACTGACATGAGCTAATAGTGAAGATAGATCACATTTGCTAAAATGAGTAGTAGCAACTAAAGTACTACACAAACTCACGAAGGGAGATGAGGGCTAGAATTATCACAGAAGTTTTCACAGAAGAGATGGCATTTGATTTGGATATGCCAGGTAGAGGGGACTAAGTGTTCACAAATGATAAAGGTGTCTGGTGGTGGGGGGTATTGAAAAAATAAATATGGAGTTTCTGGTTTCTAGAAAACTGTAAGTGGATAAGGGGGGTCTGAAGCCTTTTGAAACAGGAAGAGACAGTAGTCTTCTTTTGGCCATGGAAGAGAGCTGACATGAGCTAGAGAGGCTCCTTGAATGTTGCCATTATTCTTGGAGGCTGCCCAGCCCCTATGGGGATGAGGCCCAGATGTCAGCCTAGAACAACAGAGGAAGAAGCAAAGTTTTACTCAATGGCAGAGCTAGTCTTAAAAGCCAGGGACATGTTTTGGGGGAATGGAGTAAGACCAATAGAAATCACTCAGTGAGAAGCTAGAATCTCCCAGTACCCAAAGAACTTAGGCCTCTAGAAGGAGATAACTACAGATCAAAATGAGCTGACCTGTAGCCTAGCTTGCTCCAGGGACATCTAGCAGATACATCTGGTAGTTAGACAAGGAAATAGTTCCCTTACTAGAGACCCAGCACGAAAGCTGCTTCAGCAGTGAAGCTCAAAGCACAAATAAGAAGAAGTGACCTGGGAGAGAAGAGTAGAAAGCTAGTTTTTGAAGACGCTGAGACCCCACTGGGCCTCAAAGCAGCTATTTTAGGAATCTAGAGAACCTACCAGATGTATACTGTCCAATATGGTAGTCACTATACATATACAGATACTTAAAGTAATTTGAATTAATGTGGCACTAGGCACAATGTACTCAATAACCACATAATCAAGTAGCTCATGGCTACCAAAATGAAAACTGCTGATATAGAACATTTAGATCAGTGCTGAAGTCTGAAGAATTAAGTGTGGAGTCTGCATGCCTAGTAGTTGGGATCAACCAGACCTATTGTGATTTGTTATCAGCTATCTTAAAGACAGGAATCATGTTCAACTCTTTCTATTCTTTCTCATTCTTCAAGATGAAGCTTAATTCTCAATTGTGAGGAAGCGTCCTCTGGGCTCCCATAGTGCTTTGTTCTACTATTTCCACCAACTTCACTGTATCTAAATCGTCTATCTCTCCCAATTGGGTCTATACTTTATGCATTTTTTGATACAGAAGAAGGAGGAGGAGAACAAGAAAAATAACACAAAAAGAACAGTGTCCACAGCACCCTTATTAAGTCCTAAGCAGTTTAAATACATTTCTTATTTAGGTACTATTATTATTCTCATTTTGCAAGCAACAAAACTGAGACTTAATGTGTCTACATAATTTGCCCAAAGTCAAATAGGAGTTGATAGGTAGGAGAGCTAGGAGTATATGTTTTATCAATCTGTCTGTTATATCGCTCTTTGTTCATCATGAAACACTGTATCATAGTCTTTCTAGAAACATGATTGTTCAACTGAATCTTACTTTTAGAAATATTAGAGTAAATGTCAAATTAATCACATACTCAAATTTAATGGGACATAAATACTGATCAAAATGTGACACCAATGCAATGTGAATTGCGAAGATTGACGTACATATGGGCAAATGGAGGGCTCACTGCAGGTGTGGAGAGGACCATTTGGAAAAGGAAACAGAATATGCAAAGACACAAAGGCACAGAAACGTGTTGAAGGGAGACACACAGGTCATAGGTCAGAGACACAGCGGAGACACTGTTGAGCAAGTCTAACTTTAAATCAGCAATTATTCTTTCAAGGAGGAATTTCTGGGTTTGCAGATAATTTTCCACTACATTATCCTGTCTTGTGGAATACTAAAGAATGAAGTCCCCCTTTGAATTTAAGTTCAATACTTTTGAGTCTCATTGATCATATACCAAGGAACAGAAGTTCCATGAACAAAAAAGTCACTAACTTACCAAGTAACAAAGGCATAAATCACTCCAACAATGATAAGGTTTAATGCGTAATGCCAACAAAAGCATAGGCTGAGAAACATAATGTTGTTGTGATCCACTGAATCCCATCCAGGACCTCCACTGGGGGGATACAGGACAAAACTAATCTGTAATTTAAAACAAAAAGCACATATTGAAAATAATCAACCACATTCCCAATGATAGTACATTTCAAAATGTTTTGTTCCAAGATCAATCTTAACTAAGACAACTCTAATTACCTGAGATGCTACAGATAAGTTTTACTGCCTACTTTAGTAATACAGATATTATCTACCAGGTCATAATCTTGGGGAAAAAAATGTTAAGGACATTTGAAAATGAATTTTCAAAATATAGATAGTAATCATCACTGTGGATTATGGACTTCCAGAGAATGTTCCAGGTTTCTAAGTTGTGCATTTTCAGTTATTTCAAAATTAGAATACAAAAAGGTTTTAAAATATATGCTCACAGCTAACATTATATTCAATGATAAAAGACTGAAAGCTTTTCCCCTAAGGTTAGCAACGAGATGAGAGTGTCTGATTCAGCATTTCTATTTAACACTGTACTAGAAATTTCTAGCCAGAAATTAGTAAAGAAAAATAAAGGGCATACAAATCCTAAAGGAAGACGTAAAACTATCTATATTCACAGATGATACAATCTTATGTATAGAAAATTCTAAAGAATCCACACACAAAAAACTACTAGAGCTAATAATGAGTTCAGCATACTTGCAGGATACAAAATCAACATACAAATTCAGTTGTATTTCTATACACATGCAGTGAACAACCCAAAAATTAAATTAAGAAAACAATGCCACTTATAATAGCATTGAAAAAAATAAAATACTTAGGAATAAATTTAATCAAGGAGGTTCAGGACTTATACATTGAAAACTACAAAACATTGTGGAGAGAAATCAAAGATCTAAATAAATGGAAATTCATCTCATGTTCAGGGACTGGATGATTTAAAATTGTTAAGATGGTAATAACACCCAAAGCAATCTACAAATTCAATGCAATCCCTATCAAAATCCCATTTTTTTACATAAATGGAAAGCTGATCCTAAAAATCATATGGAATTTCCAGGAACCCATAATAGCCAAAACAAGCTCAAAAAAGAAAAGCAAAGTTGTAAGAATTACAAAGTTCTAAGAATTACACTTACTGATTTCAAAACTTAGTACAAAAACTGCAGTAATCAAAATAGGGTGGTATTGACATAATGATCAAAATATAGATCAAGGAAATAGAATTGAGGGTTTAGAAATAAATCTATATGTCTGTAGAAAATTCATTTTGACAGGAATGCCAAGGCCATTAAATGGGTAAATAGTCATCTCTTCAACAAATGGTGCTGGGACAACTGGACATCCACATACAAAAGAATGAATTTGGACCCTTACCTCACACCACATACAAAAATTAATTCAAAATTGGTCAAAGACTAACTATAAGAAGTAAAACCATAAAACTCTTAGAAGAAACATAGGGGGAAATCTTCATGACCTGGGATTGGTCATGACTTCTAAGGTATTACACTAAAAGTACAATCAACCAAAGAAAAAAAACATAAATTGAACTTCACCAAAATTAAACTTTTGTCAAAGCACACTTTCAAGAAAATGAAAAGACAGGGGCTCCTGGGTGGCTCAGTCAGTTAAGCGTCCAGCTCTTGGTTTCAGTTCAGGCCATGATCTCATGGTTCATGGGCTTCATCCCCACATCAGGCTCCATGCTGACAGTGTGGAGCTCACTCTCCCTGCTCACTCTCTATGTCTCTCTCTCAAAATGGATAAATTAACTTAAAAAAAAAGAAACAAAATGAAAAGACAGCCCAAAACACGGGATAAAACACTGCTGAATCATATATCTAATAAGGAGTCAATATCTAGAATGTATAAAGACCTCCTAAAGCTCAACAATTACAAGACAAAAAAATACATATTTTTTAAATGGGCAAAGGTGTTGAAGAGACATTTCTCCAAAAATAGGTATACAAATGGTCAATAAACTCATGAAAAAAATGATGAACATTGTTATTAGAGAAATGCAAATCAAAACCACAATGAGATAACCCTTCACACCCACTAGGATGGTAATAACAACAATAATAACAAGTGTTAGAAAAATTATGGAGAAGTTGGATTCCTTATAAATTGTTGATAAGAATATAAAATGGTACAGTCATTGTGGAAAACAATTTGACAGTTTCTCAAAAAGCTAAATATAGAATTAATTATCACATGTTCTTCCTAAGTATATACCCAAAAGAACTGAAAACAAGTATTCGAACAAAAACTTATAAACAAATATTCATAGCAGCATTACTCACAATAGTCAAAAGTTGTTTGGGAAAACAACCCAAATGTCCATCAACTGATGGTGAATTAAACAAAATATGGTATATCTATACAATGGAATATTATTAAGCCATAAAAAGTTATGATTGACTAATACATCATACAGCATAGATGAATCTTAAAAACATTATTTTAAAGGAAAAGAAGCCAGACACAAAAGGTCATATATTGTATGATTCTGTTTACACGAAATATCCAGGATAGGTAAATCCACAGAAAGAAAAAGCAAATTAGGGTTATCAGGGGTTAGGAGGAGAATGAAAGAGAATGGCTGCTGAATTATTCCAAGGTTTCCTTTTGGGGTGATGAAAATGTTTTAGAACTAAATAAAGGTGAGAATTGCACAATATTGTGAATGTACTTAAATGGCACCATATTATACACTTTAAAATGGTTAATTCTATGTTATGTAAATTTTTTCCCAATGAAAAATAAGATGATAGATAGAGAATATAGATAGGTAGATGATAGGTAGAGAGATAGATAAATAGATAAGTGGATAAATGATAGATAGATGGACTTGGATAGATGATGGACAGATGGGGGGATGGAGGGATGGACATATGTCAGGCCTCTAGAGATAAATAAAATACAATAATAAGATACCTACATGGATAATTGGACAAATGTCTACCATATATTGGCTAACTATGTGTCAGTTGTGGTGTTTGGGAGTTTTCCTTACAATGGTTCTGAAATGATGTATTATAATCCCATTTTAATTTTCTCATCTTCATCACCCAGATGAGAAAATTGGGTGGTTTTGTAATTTGCCCAGGATTACACCTCTAATGAATGAAATCTTACAGGAACAAAAAAAGCATTTAATCCATAATATTGAGTGAACGTTTAATTTCATTCTGTATGAAATTTCACATAGTCTGAGTAAATCAGGAAAAACCAAGATTTGGGCCTTAATCACTTGTTCCCATTTCCCATTTTAAAGGATTCCCTTTAGTTGGAAAGAGAGTTAACATTTGTACCACTTGGTATGTGTACCACTATGTGTTAGGCACCTTAACTTCACTCATGAATGTGAACTTCACAATTATCTTCAGTCCTCATAATAATCCTAAGAAGATATCATTGACCCCTGCTTTTCATGCCCTTCTTTTGCAGCAACTAATGGAAGATAATAGAGAAATTCTGTGTCGAGGAAGGGTTTTTTAGGGGACAGTTGAGTGTAATGAACTATGGACTAGCTCCACAATTTCTATTTGTCCCACCAATGTCCTTCCAGTGCCATCCACCCACCTACCTCTACTTGGGGAGTGATTTGCTATAGCTCCCAGAGGTAAGGGTTAGCAGTTGTTGTGGGTTGAACTGTGTCCTCCAAAAGGACATGTTGATGTCCCAATACTGGGTGCCTGTGAATGTGACCTTATTTGGAAATAGGTTCTTTTCAGATGCTATCAAGTTAAGATAAGGTCATACTGGATTAGAATTGGCCCTAAATCCAATGACTGTTGTCCTTATAATGGAAGGCCATGTGAAGACACAGGTACAAAGAGACACACAGGTGTGACTATGGAGGCAGAGGTTGCAGTTATGCTGTCATAAACCTAGGAATGTCAAGGATTGCTGACAACTCTCTAGGGCAGTGGCATAGGACAGCATCTCCCGTTGGGCCCTCAAGAAGAAACCAGCATGCTGACACCTTGATTTTGGGATGTCTGGCCTCCAGAACAGTGAAAGAATAACTTTCCATTGTTTTAAGTCATCCAGTCTTTGGGACTTTGCTTTTGTAGCCCTAAGAAACTAATACAGGAGCTGGGGCATCTGGGTGGCTCAGTTGGTTAAGCGTCTGACTCTTGGTTTCGACTCAGGTCATAATCTCACAGTTCGTGAATTTGAGCCCCATGTCGAGTCTGCACTGACAGCACAGAGCCTGCGTGGGATTCTGTCTCCCTCTCTCTCTGCCCCTCCCCTGCTTGCTCCCTCTCTTGCCCCCTCTCAAAATAAATAAAAATAAACTTTAAAAAAAGGAAAGAAACTAATACAAGAGGTAAGACCAAAATAAGCAAAGGAATATAACTTATCCTAAACCTGAAGCCTGGGCACATTGGTGGCTTTTCATCCATCTTTCAAATCCCAGCTCATACAATATGAACATTTGCCTCATTTATTTCAGATCTTCTTACGTATGGGCCCAAGAGTCTAGATTCGCTAATATGTCTATACATTGTTTATGTGCTAGTATTACCTACCTATGGAGAAGTAGAGAGAGAAAAAGTACGGTGAAAAGCAAATCACAATGTCATATGATTAGCTTAAGAGAGTTTGGGCCATAAACCTTCATACACCACACAAAGCATCAAAATAAAAGCATAATAAATTCACCTAAGTCTCTAGACATTTTTGTTTTGGAGTCATCTGAGGATAGAAAGAGGTACTATGGCTAAGCCTTCATTTCCTGTCAGTGTGTGTGTTTGCATTGGTATTAAATGCTCATTTTTCTTTAAGCCTCCAAATGTTATTTAGTCTGGCCACCAGGTAAAAAAAGAAACTAGTCTAGACATACTGATAGATGGAAATGATTTTTAAATAGTCATAGATTTACACCCCAAAATTTGAACCTCATAGCTCTTTCCTAGGAAAGCTTTTGGAAAAATATGAAAAAAGACATATTTGTCTGCCAAAAGGGACAACATTAGATCAGCCTATTCTCAGTTATGACAGCCAATGCTTCCTCCCTCAGACCCTTAATGAATCATTAATGATTAATGGAACACTAATCAATTTCATTAATTCTGCTCTTACCTTTATTATTCCTTTTTTTTTTTTTTTACTTTCCTTGGGTCTCTTCTTTTATTATTACTTTCTACTTTCTTTATTTAAATAGTTAGCTCTTTAACAAACTTGATTTAATAAATGTATGTAGAATCCTGAACTCAACGAAGACAGAATATACTTTCTTTCAAACACATGGAACATTTATTACTACTGACGCTGTTCCAAAGGAAGCCTCAACACAACGCATTTCAAAGACAACACATTCTATGACTATAAAGTAATTAAATTGAAACTGAATCATAAAAATAAATATAACATTTTTGGACAGTTAAAAGTGTACTCCTAGTTAACTCATAAATTAAAGAGGAAAGCACATGGAAAATGCAACATTCAAAATTTCCCAAGAGTGAAAGCTACCACACATCAAATCTTACGGGAGGTAGCTATAGTAGTGTGTAGAAGGAAATCTATAGCTGGAGACATATTTATTTAAAAACAGGAAAGACTGAAAGAAAGTGAACATTCAATTTAAAAAAACCCCTAGAAAATGAGAAGTACAATACAGAGCCTCATAACATTAAAGCAAAAACTCAAAATAAGGAGAAATTGACAAATCTAGAACTATTATATGCAACTTTAGCAGACTGTTATGAAATAGACAATAAGATGAAAAGCAAACAGGAATATAGAAAGTATACACAGTACAATTAGAGTTCCAAGAGCCTGGCTTCACCTCCCACCTTGAGAGGAACCCTTTCATTTGCTCTTGGTTTCACTGGAGCCCACAGTCCTGCCACCCAGCTTGACTCCCAGTATACAGTGCTGTTCTGGTCTGGCCCACAAGGTAGGTGGCTTGCCCTGTTTCTGTTTGTGTCGTTTAATTGCAGCTAGGTCATTTTTTAACTTTTTATTTATTTTTTCTTCTTTTAGTTTTTTTTTTACAGTATTTTTAAAATTTTATCTGTCATTATTATGTGTCTGGAGCAGAGGAGATACACTGACATATAAACTAGTTGTGTCATCCTGACCACAAATCAGCTTTTTTGAAAATTTTGAAAGTTTTCTTTTTTTCGCATAGGCAATGCATACATGTGGTAAAACATTACAATCAGAAGATACAGAATCCATAATAGTGTTTTACATACCACTTTATTTAGGTTTTCAGAAAGTGATAATATAAGAGAACAACTTTCATTTATAAACTGGTTAAATTCACCAATTTCATCATATTATAGGATATTTGTTCTTCTATATCATTTTTCCTTCAAAATAACCCTTGAATATATCCATTCTTTACCTGCCTCTGCTCCCCACAGCCTTTCTACTCTCACTTTTGCTTAAATATCACAGCTTTCCTACCCCATTTTCACCATGATGTCTCCTTGTCACTTACCAATGCTTTCTTATCACTCCTCACATGAAGTTCAAATCCCTGCAGTAACATCATCCTAAGTTCCTGATCTCTGGCAACTAAACATCTCCTTTAAGAAGTCATCCCCAATTAAGCCACACTCCCCTTTCATCCCAGACTTTCTTTACATCTACATATGCATATTAGAGTACAATTTATCAGTCTTTACAAAATGTATGCTCACTGATTGGAATACATATTTTTGACAACACACCAAGTTTAGGTAGTCAACAGAGTAAAATGGAAAGACTCTAGGACATGGGCGTCAGACAGGCCCACATTTAGATCTTAGTTGCATTACTCTGTGAGCCTGGGATAGTAACTTGGTCTCACTGAGTCATATCAGTAAATTGAGTATGATAATACCTAACTTCCAGGTCACTTTGAGGACAAAGTGAAACAAATGTATGTAAAAAATCCTTTAGAATGGCTGGCTAATGGATGTTTCTCAATAAATAATAGTTTCCTCTCTTTCCTGCCTTTCCTATATTTCTAAAGCTTATTACTCATTACAAAGTAAGAAGGTTCAGTATTAGGAACTGCTGCCAACCAAAAGCAATGGCTCGGAATTCCTACATTAGACATTCAGGTGTGTGATGAGGATGAACACAACCTACTTCCTTCCTCACTGCTCTGTTAGCACTCCCACCAGGACGTCTGGGCTACTCAAAGAAACATCAACTCTCAAAGACTCACATTCTCTCTACAGGCAGCACATTAGAAGGAAGTCTCTGGGTTACAGAGCAAAATATCCCCCCAAAGCGAGAAGATTACAGGTGCAAACACCAGATACATTAACTGGAGGCCCCAACTCACCTGCCAGAACCAGCTCCCCTGGAGCAGGATAAAGGTTGTCCGAAGAAGCTCCACAGTGACATTGTTCCTTAAAAGGAACTCCAAGAAGGCAATCAGGCCTGCCACAAAGACAGCCAGGACCAGCAGCTGATGCACAAAGATGTCCAGCATTTCCCGGCCATGAGTGTGGTTGTACAAGATAAAAGCTGATAGAGAAGGAAAAAATAGTTTGCCTTTTTCAATGAAACCAAGGGACACCCACCATCTCTCTCTTTCTTCTTTCTCTCTCTCTCTGTGATTCCCCCACACACAGAATTTTACACTTTCGCACATATATGCACGTACACATACACAAATCTGTCCGAAATAACAAGCACTCTCTGCTTCCCACAATAATGGAACTCTCTAGTATTTTTGGAGTTCTCACTAACTCTTAAGAATGGAAATCTAACACTCCTTTTCCCTTTCCTAACCTTTATTTCCTTGCCTAACATATCATGACATTTTCAACTAACTATATTTCAAAGCATCTTCTATGCAGGAGGATGAAAAATAAGTGTGATGGAGGCAGGGGAGCAAGAGTTAGGGTGAATACACAGATGAATTAAACAAATCCTTGCCTTAAGGAATTCAGTCCATTGGAGTAAGCAAATAAATACACAAATCCTAAGAATGGACTTTGATGGGTATGACAAGATGCTCTGGAAGCTCCCAAGAAGTAGTAACTACCTATGTTTTTTAATCCCATGAAGAGATTTCAGCTTTATTCTTCAGGAGGAAGAAGAGATGTACAGTCAAAATATGGTAACACCCTGAGATAATGAGAATCACGCTGTTGGTTGTTGAAGCCCATCTTTTAGTTAGCCTTTGTTCTCATGGAGGGGTAGGCAAAAGTCCTCATGCTCAGATGTGGGAAGGAAGGTGGACAGTTAGGAAATTACTGCCTCCTGATAATTTGGGGATTTTTTTAGTTCTATAATCAATTTCTTATAAATATAACAAATGAAAACAAATCACTAAACACTTGTTTTCACTGTTTCCTTACACAGTAACAGGGACATCAACTGAACAAAAAACGTTTCTCATTAATCTCTCAAAAAAAGGCCTCCTATTTGCATGTGACTGATTTTTTGACCCTACTTATTATGTAATGGTGGAGTTTTACTGTACCAATATGAAAAAAGCTAATTAGTAAGGTTAGCAGGTTGCTGTGAGTGGTCCCCTTACTTCAGGATATTCACGCTTTACTTAAGTTCAGTTTCATTTGTTAAAAATGGAAATAATGATAGCCTCCAGGAAAACCTAGAGATAAATAACCATGGTAGGTGTTCTTTAAGAATGACATAAAATGTGAATAAAGCACACTGAATGATTGTGCTTGTCCTACTGTGCTATTTGAGTCAGGAAGGAAGGAAAATTCTTGACATCCAGCGTAGGACATCTGACTATCTCACCATGGCCCAAACAGATGGCCCAATTGATCAAGGCGGTACCAGGACACTAAAGGAATGTTATTGTTTCTTTAGGGCTAGATAAATGTCCAATGATAGTGAAAGGTACGGGAAAGTACTCACTTATACTTACCCTCCACAAATAAGGCATTTGACAACAGCAATTTGGTTAAGGAGATGGGAAGCGAATTGGTGATTAAACGTAAGATGTTCACCACACCCACCAGCCCGAAGAAGAAATACATGGTGGAATGATGCCAGCTCAGGAGTTGGACCCACTGGCCCTCTTTATAGTTATATAAGGACAAGTGGGGGCCTCCATCAACAAACTGCTCTCCAAGCGTGCCTGCAAAGGAACATATCACAGTTTTAGCAACCCTCCCCATAACTTCACAGAGAAAGCAGGAAGATACAAGAGCAAAGCCCATTGGCTTAGTTAAATTGTCCTTTTATGATGCTGATTATTCTTTCTGGTTTTTTTCCTAACTGCTAAGCACTGTTAGGAAACCAGCTTTAGGCTGGTTTTAGAGGTTCAAAAACTGGCTTGGATGATCAATTTGTAGCCAAAGATAACCAATTTAGTCAAACAGCTGTTTATTTCAGATCTTCAAAGCCAATCATTTCAGTTCCACTTAGTTCCATGATCAGTTCCACTGACGGTCTTAGTTCCTGTTTTCACCTAATGATTAGATAAGTCCTGAACGATGTGGGGTTTGGATTTGTGAACTCAGTCCTACAAAGGCCAACTACTTCCTTCTGATACATGTTACATCTTTGGGTAGCTGCCACTAAGTGGGGAGTTGTGCTTGGCTCAGAATAAAAATACTGGAGTTCAGCTTTTCCCCAATTAAGGATAAATGACAAAACACAGACTGATTATAGCACATGGTCTAGTCTCTTACACATATAGTTAAACTTTCCTAAAGATGCTATGTTATGTGTTAACCTATGGACTTTGACATCGCAATTCTCCTCTTTGGAAATGGTTGCTCTATAATTTGATGGCCATAGAAAAGACCTAGTGCCATGAATAAAGCATGAAGAAATCCAAAGGAAAATGAGAACGTTATGCCTTTCACAAAGGAGAAGCTGCAGTGGAATTCTAAAACCACAGAAAATGTTCACAGAATCTTATAATCAATGGAAAGACCTTAGAATTCATCTGGCCTAACGTCCCTTTTCAATTTAGGAAACACACAAAAAAGGATGAAAGTGCATGAAGCAAGGTTTTCTTCAGCCTGACCTCTCTGTACAGTCCAACAGCAACAACTTATGTTGAAGCTTTCCCATAATCACTTGATTATTTTTGTGTCATTTTGAAAAATGGTTTCTGAGGGGCGCCTGGGTGGCTTAGTCGGTTAAGCGTCCGACTTTCGCTTAGGTCATGATCTCGCGGTTTGTGGGTTCAGGCCCCACGTCGGGCTCTGTGCTAACAGCCAGCTCAGAGTCTGGAGCGTATTTCAGAGTCTGTATCACCCTCTCTCTCTGACCCTCCCTTGCTCACGCTGTCTCTCTCTCTCTCCTAGACATAAATAAAATTTAAAAAAAAATGAAAAATGGTTTCTGATTTTCTGATAAATTTTATTCTTTCAGGCTTCAGAATAAATGATATAAAATCATTTCAGGGGTACCTGGTTTGATTCTGGCTCAGATCATGATTTCAGTATTATGGGATCAAGCCCCACATCAGGCTCTGTGCTGAGTGTGGAGCCTGCTTAAGATCTTCTCTCTCTCTCTCTCTTTCTCTCTCTTTCTCTCTCCTCCTTCCTTCCTCCCCCCTTGCCCTTTTCCCCTGCTCGTGCTCTCTTTCTCATAAAATGAAATGAAACGAAATAAAAGAAAATAAATAAAGTAAAATAAAATAATTTCAGAGGTTCCAACTAATTCTATGAGGAAATTCACCTTGAGTGGGCAGGCAAGTTAATTACTATGACCAACTCATTAAGGAATAGGCCTTTGTATAAACACGAATAAACCTTCTAACAAATTATATCAGATAGAAATTATAATTAGAATATGTGTTCAGGGATATTTTTTAATAAAAAATCATTTTAGCAATTTTTTAATTTGATGTTTAATTTTCTCTTTGTGTGTAGAAATACCCAAAAGGAGAAAACAGAACACAGAAATGGTCCACTCACCAGTTAAAGCCATGCACACTATTACAATTCCCTCCACAACTTCTATTCGATGGAATAATGTTTTGGAACCAAGGTAGGAAGTCCGTTTGTGCTTTTTGCAGGCATACTTCAGAGCGTACTTTATGGTCCACCAAATACCGATGATAATGAAGAAGGTTCCGGGGAGGGCATGACCTCTGAAACTCCCCATGTCTGCCAAGATGAGAACATATAGAAGATGAAGACACTTTGTTTCCAGAACTTGACCAAAACATCGCTTGTTCTCATAAAATACATGACTTTCAGATGATTATAGATACACCACTGAGTCAGAGGATTCAGTATTACTGTCAACAGTAGTAGGTTCACTGCAATATCAACAATACCAACAAAAAGAAAATCTATATTCATGGAACACTTATATTTTGTGCTAGGCACGGTGTCAAGTGTTTAGCATGCAATCTCTACCCTAATTTTTACAACATACCCACGAATGATAATTATTATCTCATTTTCAACTGGGATACAGATTTAGAGAGTTAAGCGACTTGCCCAAATCGCACAACTATCAAGCAAGAGTTTTGTTGTTTTTAATAGGGAACTCAAAAGGATTTCTTAAAAAATAGCACGCGGGGCAGCCAGGTGGCTCAGTCAGTTAAACATTCAACTCTTGATTTCAGCTCTGGTCATGATCTCATGGTTCCTGAGTTTGAGCCTGACATTGGGCTCTGCGCTGATGGCACGGAGCCTGCTTAGGACTCTTTCTCTCCCTCTCTGTCCTTCTGCACTCACCCCCAAAATAAATAAATAAACTAAAAAAAAGCATGTGCTACACTATATAGTTACACTTGAAGCATATTTGGAGGAAAGTAATATGAATGTTTTACCTATATGTTTAAAACTTGAAATTATATAAAATTGCCTATAATTTTTTTAAGTAAGTAATTTCAAAGTATCAAGCATCAAGTATTTGAAAGAGACCATTAGTGTTCATCAAATATCCATGTGTTCCTCCCAGACTCTCCTCCAGTTGAATCAAAACCATGCTTCTAGGGGCGCCCGGGTGGCTCAGTCAGTTAAGCGTCCGACATCAGCTTGGGTGGTGATCTCAGTCTGTGGGTTCAAACCCCACATCAGCCTCTGTGCTGACAGCTCAGAGCCTGGAGCCTGCTTCGAATTCTGTGTTTCCCTCTCTCTCTGCCCCTCCCCCACTCATGCTCTGTCCCTCTCCATCTCTAAAAAATGAATAAATGTTAACATTTTTTTAAAAAACTGCTTCTAGTTGTGGTCAATGGACTATGGCATTTGTCATTTCCAGGCTGAGTGAGTTAAGAGTCTTTAACTCTCCTTTCTCCTGCTTTGGCAACCCTGGCATGGCATATCTGCAACATAGCAGATGACCAACAAGCTTGTTTCAGTTTTTTTCCAGAAACAACCCTTAATTCTGCTAAGTTATTGAAGCTTTGAGGCTTAATAGCTTAACTCAGCCTATCCAGATGGATACTAAGGCAAGTCAAATTGTAAATTCTGTTTACAAAATGCAGCAAATAATAAACAGAAATATCCTCCGGTTTTTGTCAATGCTATAGAAGATCAGTCTTGAATTATGTAAGCAGTCTTTTTTTGAAATCCATTGTACCAGCAACAGAATAACAGAGAGAGAGTTTAGAATCGTCTTTATGAATCTGACAGTAGGCCAGATGCGGGAGAACTAATGAAAGGAGATTTCAGGTTTCCCCTGGCCCAACAGAGTACTTTATCTCCTTGAGTGGGTAATAGGCATCTCAATTCAGGCAAGAGCCCTTTGGGTTACTTCCATATCCTTCTGACACAACTGTGAAGTTTCAAGGGGGAACTCTGGACCTGACTCCAACAATCAGAGTCTCTTAAATTTCTAGTCAAGACCCCAGATGGGTATTTTGCACACCCCTGAATCATCTAAACCATCGAAGAGACTCTAACTCAATATAGTTGACTCTTGAACAACACAGAGTTTAACAGCTTGGGTCCATTTATATGCACATTTTTTTTTTTACAGCACAGTACTATAAATGCATTTTTCTCTTTCTCATAATTTTCTTAATAACATTTTCTTTCCTCTGGCCTACTTTATTGTAATAATAGAATATATAGTATATATATAGCATACAAAATATGTGTTAGTTGACTGTTTATATTATCAGTAAGGCTTCTGGTCAACAGTAGGCTATTAGTAGTTCAGTTTTGGGGGAGACGAGGGATTTTCAACTGTGCAGGGGGTTGGTGCTCTTAACCCTCACATTGTTCAAGGTCAACTGTATATCATATAATGCTAACTACTCATTCTTGTCCTAACTCTGACTCTAATTAGTGGTGTGGTTTGGTGAGTGTCCCTTAACCTCTCTGAGCCTTGGCTCATAATAAAGAAGGAGGTGGCCTAGATGACACCTGGAGTTCCCTTCTGCTAGAACATCCTGTGATTCATTATCCTAAACACCATCTTTAGCAGCATTACTGAATTCTCCTGATTGTCTTGACTTATTCAGCCATGTAGGATTGAAAAAAATACTTTTATGTGGATTGAAAAATACATCCAGACTGTAAATTATTTGTACTTTTCTGCAGAAGAATTTGTTATTTGTTTTATGTTATATGTTTATTTGTTATTTGTTATATGTTTTAAGAAGACTTAAAGGTTTTATATTCCTTGGTACAGGAAACCCATTTCAAGAAGTTATCCTAGGGGCGCCTGGGTGGCTTAGTCGGTTGAGCGTCCGACTTTCGCTTAGGTCATGATCTCGCGGTTCGTGGGTTCGAGCCCTGCGTCGGGCTCTGTGCTGACTGCCAGCTCAGAGCCTGGAGCCTATTTCAGAGTCTGTATCTCCCTCTCTCTCTGACCCTCCCCTGCTCATGCTGTCTCTCTCTCTCCTAGAAATAAATAAAAATATTAAAAAAAAAAAGATTGAAAGCCGCTCAATTATAATAAAAAAAAAAAAAAGAAGTTATCCTAAAGATACAGGCACCATTTACAACATACATACGTCTAAAATCAGGAGAATGCTTAAAAAAATTTGCAGCCACCAACAGTTTTTAAATAACTTAAGTGATAGGGGATATGTTTAGTGAAAAAAATAGCATTTTTAAAACGAGAAGGGGCTTTGGATTCAGACTGACTAGATCTGAATCCCAACTTTACTACTTACTAGCTACATGACTTGGGCAAGTTATTTAACTTTCCAGTACCTGTTTCCTCTTCCATAAAATGATACAAATGTAATAGTACCTACCTCCTAAAATTAAAATGAGCTACTCCAAAGCAAATAATCCACAGTGGTATTAAACAAGATCATGTCATCCTCAACCGAGCCCACACTACCAAAGTAGAACAAAAGTAAAATCAAATGAGAAATTCTACTTGGATACTAAATGCTGTAAAGCAACAAGCATCTATATAATTCTCTTGGCAATCGTTTGTGTATTGCTTATAACATTTCTCCTGCTGCTGTCTTAGAGGGTTCCTAGAATCCTTTGTGGTTATTTAATTCCTTGACTACATTTAAAGAATATGCTTCTTGAAAGCAGGGACCACAAATATATTCTTTCTACTCACCCATTGAACCTGGACAGCATCTTATACACTATTAAGTTCTAAATTAACAAGAGTAACTAAGCCCTTCTTATAATATATGATCATATATTTATGAAACATCTCTATTCTGATGTCTCAAAGCTCACTCACACTCAAACACCCACAAATTGAACTAATCATCTTATCTACCCACCCACTACCAGAAAATAATTTTCCCCCAGTCACTTGCTTTGTTAACGCCACCACCATTCACTCACTTGTCCAAACTCAAAATACGAAAACCATCCTAGAGTCCACCTATGTCTCTGAAAATTAATAGGTTATTAAGACCTATTGCTTGTACTATCTTGCATCAACTGACCCCTGCCTCAAATCTGACTGACTCCTCTTGCTCTTTCAATTTTATCTGCTTGGGGAAATCCTCTCTGATGGCTCAAACAGGATAAGGCCTCCTATACCTTTTCAAGGTACATTTCTTATTTTAAATGAATTCTTTGTGTGATTAGTTATTGAAGATCTGTCCTCTTCATAAGCCTCTATGTCCATCAATATGAGAGTCTGTCCAGTGGGCAACTGAGGCCTCTCAGAGGATAGAACTTGGACTACCCTCCATTTTTTGATGCCCTGAACCTGATAGATTTTAAAAGGAAGAAAATGCCGAAACAGAGTTATAGAAACCATGGTTGCTTTTCAATGTTTAGAGTTACCTAACCAATACCTTCAACGTGCATGCATAATATATTGCCAATGTTGGAGATAACATGAAAATTTAAATTTGGGGCCCTTCTTCAATATGTGGCTCTGGCCAAATAATTTTCCTGATCTACCTCCATAACCATCATTATAATAGGTTCCCACTGCCCCAAAAGCTGAGTAAACCAATATATGTCAGCACAGTCACTGGGATGTAATAGGATGGCAATGAGAAGTAGATGGTTTTTGAAGAGGGATATGAGGTGGTCAGGGTAGGGAAGAAATGAGGCATTGCCCCTTCCTCAGGGTTAGAACTTCTGTATCTTTAGCCTTTTAATCCAAAACAATGTGATGGTTCAATGGTTCTTTGTTTAAAAAAAAAAAAAAAAAAGCTCAGACAAGGGGTGCCTGGGCAGCTCAGTCAGTTAAGTGTCTGACTCTTGATTTCAGTTCAGGTCATGATCTTGAGGTTCATAAGATCAAGCTCCACATCAAGCCCCATGTCACACTCTACACTAACAATGCAGAGCCTGCTTCGGTTTCTCTCTCTCTCTCTCTCTTTCTGCACCTTCCCTGCTTGCACTGTCTCTCAAAATAAAAAAACAAACATTAAAAAAAGAAACCTCAAACAAAAAGAAGTCAAAGCAGGCTTGCTCACACTCAACAGACCAAGTTGCTCCTGTCAATGAAAACAGTATTCATTTTACTTCACTTCCATTGTAGGGAGAAAAAACTGCTCAAATCCTCAAATATCACTTCACTGTGATCTCCTAGAACACCATTATCCATAAATATATCTTTTGTTCTCTGTTTTACTATCACCTGAAATTGCAATTTACTGTGTGTGAAAGCCAAGTAGTCCAGAGTTTGATTCCGTTTAAATCCAAAGATCAGACACATCCCCCTTGGAAGGAAAACACAGGGCTTTTCTCATTCACAAACAAATCATACTTGTCAGACAACCAGCAGAAACCTCAGGGGAATCACCAGAATAGGAAACAAAAAGGCTCTTCCTCAATATCCTCCCTGCCTGATCTTGCCACTTATAATCCCATGGAGAAAGTAGTTTGTCCAGGCCTAAAGTGGTGGGCAGCAAGATTCAATCACTGGTTCCCAGCTGCAATTCATCCTAAAAATTCATACTTCTCCTCCCTCCGAAAGAAAAAACAAAACAAAACAAATGAACAAACAAACAAATAGAAAACAAAACTCTGTTCCTAATGACAACCAAACATCATCCTCTGGGCTAATAACAAGCAATGACTCCCAACACGCTTTTTGGCCTCTTTTTCTCTCACTGTGCCCCAAACTTACACATTCACTTGCCACCCTAAAGGGAAATATTTTTAAACTCTAGCACTAAGAGATAATATTGGACAAATCCCAAGATCTAACTTAGGTGTCAAATGTTAATTCCCAGTGTTACAGCCCCAAAAATCACAGACCAATCAACTTTCTGTGCACAGAAAGAGGAGAGAACTCAAAATAGCTCACAGAATGAAATTCTACAGTTTTCTTAGAGGAATCTCAACCAAATACTAACCTCAATATAAAATGAATACCATTGGGGAAAAGTAAAATTTCATCTTGAACCACCAGCAAAATATAGTATTCCTAAATCTTAATTTGTGATTCATTTCAAGGTACATTTGTAAATCACAATACACTAAACCAATCTGAACTATATCTTGAACTTTGCTTTACCATTTGCTTTAACACTTAAAGCAAAGTGTGTACAGGCATTTGTAGCTCTACAGCTCTCTATTATTCCATATGAAATTTCAACTATTTCAAATGAGTTTTCTTAGTTGAATTATCCTTACCTTTACACTTTCCTCAATGTGAGGTCCAGCTCAATTCTCTTCCCTCGAGAATTTATAGTGGTTCCAGCCTCAAGGAGGAAAAGCAGATAGTGACCAGTCTAAACCTACTCTTCCTCCTTAGAGACTAAACCAATGTGTTTATGTTTTCCAGCATGAAGGCAGCAGATAAACCTTCAGAATATGTCACAATGCTTGCATTAATGTAAGTCTTGGGGTCACACCCTTTTGAAATCCTACTTCCTGTCCAAACATTGTGACACAAAGTAGTTCCCAATAAGACTCACTTGCCACCCACTCACATGCCCACTAGCCTCAGACGTGTGTTCCCTGCTGTAAGAACCAAAGCCAATGGAGCATGTGTGATCTTTGCTATCTCTTCTAGGTCATCAGGATGGACAGAAGACAAGGAGAATGGTATGGTAGCAGTAACATAAGAGAGCATGTCCAATAAGTCCTATGAAGACAAACCATTTCCTAACATGCAGTGCCTCAAGCAAGAGATTGTCACAAGGGCAATTATAACCAAAACCAAAGTTATAAGAATAAGGGTTGGAGTTATAACCAAAACCAAAGTTATAAGAATAAGAAAAGATGATGGAACAAAATTGCTGTTGGTCATCAGTGAAGCTTACTTGCCCTCAAGAAATACACAAACTGGGAGAGAAACAAGTCCATAAATCATTCTGTGAGGCTTATATAGAGTGAAATGGAAACAAAGAAGAAGCAAGCAGCAGTTTGACTTTAAACAAAAGAGCCAGCAGCTGTTATCCTGTCTGTATACAAGTCTTATTTAGCCTCTCAGTGATAAACCCATGGTGAGCAAGGGCCACATCCTCTATAATGCTTTGTACCTAATTAACACTCAATAAATAGCCAATGAATGATGAGCTGCTGCCTGAAACCCCACCACCTTGAAAAACTAACTTGGGTGGCAACCAGTGTCAAAAACAGCTAGTGTAGTTAATTAAATGCAGGTTCTTGGGACCCACTTCAGATCTACTGAATCAATCATCAGGGGGAGGACCATAAGTGTGAATTTTTAGTAAGCACTCATCAGTTAATTTTTTATATTCTTGCGTTTTGAGAACCAAGGCTTAGAGACACGCAGAATGATTCCAAGACATTGAGATTTAAATGTGACCTCCCTATCACCATACACCAGGGTCATTTGTCCCTCATCAGCATCATAAGCCCTAATGTGTTTTCTCACATCAGGCTTCATATCCAGCAGAGGCAAGTTGCTCAATAGCTGCTTCCAAGGCCAGAATGATAATTTGGCTCCAGGAGAAGATAATAACCATTCTAGAGTGCTGTCATTCTATTTTATTTTATTTTATCATGTATTATTAAGGTATTTTATTTTGTTTTGATCACTTTTACACTCCAGCCTCTTACACTCATACCCCTGTCAGTCTTTAAATATCAAAGTCACCCATGTCAAATGGGCTATTCTTTTTTTTTTTAAATTTTTTAACATTTACATATTTTTGAGACAGAGAGAGACAGAGCACAAGCTGAGGAGGGGCAGAGAGAGAGGGAGACACAGAATCTGAAACAGGCTCCAGGCTCTGAGCTGTCAGCACAGAGCCTGACGTGGGGGTCGAACCCACGGACCACGAGATCATGACCTGAGCCAAAGTTGGCTGCTTAACTGACTGAGCCACCAAGGCACCCCTCAAATGGGCTATTCTTAACCAATAATCCAGAATGTCAACAGAACTTTACATTTTAAAAAATGACTCAGGGTGAGCCAATCCAAAGACATATGCATTAAAAAATAAAACAAATAAACAGAAAGTAAAAACAAATGTCATGCTGCATCACCTGCCTACAATAAACTCTTCAAAATAAATAGAAGCCTGGACTGTTTCTGTTAGTAGTGGTACACCTGAGATGGGAAGAAAGCTAGCATTCATGGAACATCCACTATGTGCTAATAACTCCTCATGCATCTGGTTATTCTTTCCTTAAGACAACTCAAGGAAGTATTATTATTTCCACCATAGGTGTGAGGAAACTGAAATTCCAAGAGATTTAATAACCTACTATAAGTCATAGAGGAGTAAAGGCCAGAGCCAGGATTCCAAGGTCCTTATATATCTCATTCCAAATCTCATACTGTTTCCCTAAATAAAGGCAAAGACTAGAAATGATTTCCAAATGACTCCATCAGTGCTCATTGAGTACCTCTGACTAGGTTAAACACTGTAAGGAAAGGGTTTCTCCTTCTGGAACTTTCTACCACTGAGTTGCCAGCACATGTAAAGGAAATGAAGCTTTGCACGTAGCCTGAATATTTAGCACTATTGGAGTCAGAGTGCACAAGGATGCCAACCAAAATGAAAACTAATCTAAGTAGTCTGCGATGACCTCATTTGACAAAGATCTACATGCTAGAGATAAGTATCAGTGATATGGTAAGAACCTAAAGAAAACATTCTATTTACAATTCAAGTCAATGAACAATGACTGCATACTTCACGTACATCTAACACGTACACGTACATCTGTTCAGGTTATAGAAGACTCTATGGTGAGCAAGTATATTTTTCAAGGGGCTACAAGTGCCACAACTCAAGTGGCAAATGTCCTCCAGTTTTAGAAACCCAGGTGATTAGACTGTCCTGCCAGAATAATCTCCTCATCTCAAGATCACTAACTTCATCCCCCCTGAAAAATTCTTTCTGCCATGTAATATATTCACATGTTCCAGGAATTAGAATGTGGTGGAGTGGGGACATTATTCTGTCTACAACAGCAACATATACATGTTTACAGTTTGAAGAACGAAGAAGACAATGACACATGACTATGATACCAAGTTTTGACCCAAAATTTATGGCAAAGGAATAAAACACTAGGGGTATGCTGAGTCCCTTCATTTGATTTAGAGGAGTGAGAAAGGCCTATGACAAGATCCTGGACGATTTGAGCTGGACTTTTAAGAATGAGTAGGATTTTGAAATTGGGACTGAAAGGAAAGAGCACTCTAGACATAAGAAACAGCAGAAACTTACAGGAAATAGGAAAGCCACTCCTACCATAGGAGTAGAAGACGATAAAAAATACAACTGGAACCCCTACACATATGGGAAGCTGGTAAGTGGCAAAAATGACAATGCAAATTACCAATCAATAAAAAATTAATAGTGTTTTTACAATTGAGTCTTCTACTTATAAATTAAAATCAAACTAGATCCCTACATCACACCAGATTCAAAAATAAATTCCAGGTGGTTTAAAGACCTAATTGTGAAAATAAAATGCTAAAATTTTTAGTAGAAAATATTTGAAAATACCCTTATGGCCTTGGGATAAGAAAGGATTTTTTAAAACAAAATACATAAAGTAAAGTAAGAATGAATGAGAGAATAATGAATGACAAATCTGATGTCTTCAAAAAACATATATGAATGTCAAAGCAGCACAGGAAAAGATGTTCGACATCATTAGTCATTTGGGAAATGCTAATTAAAATAAATAACATCAATACTCATCCACCAGAATGGCTAGATTTAAAAAATACTGACAATATGGATGACACTGGTAAGGATGTGGAGCAACTGGACTTCTTATACACTGTAAGTGGGAACACAAAATTGTACAGCGCCATTCAAAACCAGTTTGTCACTTTTTATAAAGTTAAACATGCACTTATCATTTAACACAGCAATTTCACTCCAAGGTATTTATCCAAGAGAAATTAAATTTATGTCCACACAAAGATTTGTACATGAATGCTCACAGTAGCTCTATTCATAATAACCAAAACCCAGAAACAGCCCAAATGCCCATCAACTAGTGAATGCATGAACTGATACATCTCTAAATAAATTTCTTCACCTGTAAAATCAGAGTGATAAAAGTATATGTTTTAGAGGTGTCTTGTGAAGATTAAATAAGTTAAAATGCAAAGTACTTACTTGAATGGTAATTGGTATACAGAAAACAATCAATAAATGTTGACTATCATTTTGATACCTTGACGTTTTAAGATTTTTTTCTGTTATATAAAATAGATTTAAATATTTTTTGCTGACAACTTTGTAGATCCACCTTTCCATCCCTGAATACTTTATTTTCATAACTATTTTATGTGATATGGAAATGAAATCCTATCATGTATAAAAGTCTCTTTCAGTTTCCCTACTCCTTCCCTTCAATATGGGCCTTAGTCTCATAATCTAAGATAGTAGCCAAAGCTCCGGCCATCACAATCATGTTCTAAGCTTCAAGAGAGAAGAAAGGACAGGAGGAGTCTCTGTTTCTCCTTTCAATTAGTTTTACTGAAATATAACTTACATGCAGCAAAATTCACCCATAAATTTTACAGATGAAGAAATTGAGACAAAGTTAGAAATGAACTAAAATGTTTAAGGTCGCGGAAGGGATACATAATGGAACTGGCATTGATATTCATCCCTGGGTCTATGGGGACTCTATCACAATGGTACCATAAATAAAGTTAAAAGACACATGAAAGACATAGAAGATATTTGTAATAAATATAACTGACAAAAGTTGAGTAACCACAGCTCATTTGAGTAAATATCTGGGAGCACAATCTTGGATCATGTGGTAAGACTATGTTTAGCTTTATAAGAAACTGCCAAGTTGTCTTCTAAAATGGCTGCACCATTTTGTATTCCTACTGGCAACAAACAAGAGAGTTCTTATTTTTCCATATTATCTATAGTATTTGCTATTGTCAGTGCTCTAGGTTTTGGCTATTCTAATTGGTTCATAATGCTATCTAATTGCTGTTTTAACTTGCAGTTGCCTAATGATATATAATATTGAGGAGCTTTTCATACGATAATTTTCCATCTGGATATTTCCTTTGTTGAGGTGTCCAGATCTTCTGTTCACGTTTTAATTGAGCTGTTTGTTTTCTCATTATTGACCTTTAGGGGTTCTTCATATATTTCATATATTAGTTCTTCATCAGATGTATGGTTTGAAAATATTTTCTCTGTCTGTGACTTGTCTTTTCCTTCTCTTAAAAGTGCCTTTCACAGAAAGGGAATTTTTAATTTTCATATGGTCCAACATACATATTTTCTTTCATAAATTGTGTACTTGATATTGCATTTAAAAACTCATAATGCTCAGTTGGTTGAGTGTCCAACTCTTGATCTTGGCTCAGGTCATGATCTCACAGTTCATGAGATCAAGGACAGTATCAGGCCTCATACCAATAGTGCAAAGCCTGCTTGGTATTCTCTCTCCCTCTCTTTCTGTCCCTCTCACCCCCCTGCTCACACACTCTCTCTCTCAAACAAAACAAAACAAAACAAAACAAAAAAGCAAAACTCATCATCCTACTCAAGGTCTCACCATTATTTCTGGTAAAATAGAAATAGCACTATCTACTAAACCTGCATCATAGCAAACTTGAATTTCTTGGAATCCCAAGGAGGATGTTGAGTATTCATCCATTTGGATTACCTGCTTCAACAAAGACATGACTTCTAACTCCAGTATTCTGCTACCCACTCCCTACCCACAAAGAAAAGCTATGTCATTGTGGTTCAGAGCAGGAGGCACAGACAACCCAGTTGTCTAGACTCACTATAAAGCATATATATCAAAATGCAATGACTACACCTGAATCAACAATGTTGACATGTTCCTTTGCATCACACCTTCTACCAGGAGGATTGTCATTGTTAAGAGCTCTATTGACAGGGACATCTGGATGAATTCTTGGCCTATCTGCAGAGAACACCCTGTGGCCCAATTTTCATGGCTTTGGCTGCTTCACCTCTTCTTTACCCACTTTCCTGCATCCTACTCTTCCCTTCCTTTTCTCCCATCTGCCTACCACAACCTGTTCTCAGGAGGGCAGCAGTGATGTGTCCGGATTCTAAGCAAATAGCCACCAATGGCATGGAAACCATCTTGGGAAGGAGAGGCACTCTGGATCAGATTCCAAATTTTGGCTTGGTTTGGATTTCTGTGTGTGGAGGTGTGGCAGACAGAGGGTAATCAACAGGTGCCCAGAGAGCCCAGAATATGTAAAAAGGAAATGATTTGCCATCTAGCACTAACAGATCTCTGAGTTCCTGAAGTTCACAGGCTTGCACACTACACACTCATGCCATTTTCCAAGTCTCAGCCATGAGTTACCCACTGGTGGATGTCCCTTCCCCACCAGACAATTCTATGAAATTCATTCTAAACAGAGTTTCCTCTAAAAATTTATTCTGGTTATCCGCTTTGTCCTTTCTCCCTGCCACCCACACACATATGGATATGATTCCACTTGAATCTTTTTCCTCTGGGGCAGGTTCAGGTGTGGGACAAGGGCTTGGGCCTCTAGCTTTTTTCCACTGCATTCAATACACATCCAGTCTTGGTAACCACCCCAAATAACTAACGATTGAACCTTCACTCAGTGTCAAAAGGGACAGTGTGAGACATCAGAGAAAAGAAGTTGTTTTTAGTCTGAGGAAGTCTGTCTTGCCCTGGGAAAGGCTTTTAGCAAATTGCTGGCCTTGTTGAAAAGAAATTCTTTTTTTTTTTTTTTTGGAATGAGTGCCTCTAAGGTTGCTCAGAGATATGTATGGCCTTCTTGTCCATTCATTCCCTCATTTTTCCATATATTGATCCATGCTTTCAACAAATATTTATTAAACAACTACAGTGTGCCAGGTCCAGCTCTATCCATTGAGGGCAAATCAGAACCCTCATGTTAGTCAGACTCCCTGGTGATTCACATGCATATTAAAGTTTGAGAAACACTGGCCTGAGCAGTATTTCCCAACAGTGGCACCATTGACATTCTAGGCCAGTTAATCCTTTGTCATGTGAGACCATCCTGTACTGTGCAGGATGTTTATTTAGCAACATTCCTGGCTTCTGCCTACTAGATTCTAGCAGAATTTTCCCCATGCTGTGACAGTCAAAATATCTACAGATATTGATAAAAGTCTCCTGAGGAGCAAAATCATCTCCTCTTCCCCATTTAAGAAGTACTGGTTTAGCCCTAGGTCAAATCCCCTTAACATAAGAAGGATTTGTGAAAAAGAGAAATATAACAAATTTAACTGTTACCTATTGTATTGTATCAAAATAAGTCGAACCAAGATTATGGGCACCTTTTTCAGAAAGATAAAGTACACATTATCTCAACTAATAAAAAAACATCATTTGGAAAAATACTGTTTGCAAGATACTCATGACCTTTTAAGTAAAAATCCTTCAAGTTTGCTGTTTAATATTACTACTAAGGAGAAAGAAGGCCCTGACATTAAATATGACATAATGAGGTCAAGGACTCAGCATTGGATGTCATCACTGCCAATTATATTCAGATCAGGTACACTCAAATTATGGTCCATATAGAACACTCTCCCATCTTGAAAGATGGGCAATGCGGGCATAATGCTGTGTGTCCACCCTCAAATAACGGAAGTGGTGGCAAGGGAGGAGAAGTCATGTTCAAATCCAGCTTATGGAAAAATAAATGAACAAAACAAGCAGAAGCTGAAACCAGTATGGTGATACCTGAATACTGTACAATTTTGGTTGGCATAGGGGAGGAAATGTCAGCAGAATAACTCTTCTATTTCTCTGTCTCTTGGTGTCAGGAAATTTATGTCTCATTGTTTATTTTAATTATTATTTTTTTTTAAAAAGGCCCCCCTAAAAGATAGTCCCAATATAGGAAACAATGACTCCTGATTTTGACAAGCGCCTCTGACAAGTAAAGAAAGAAAAACGTAATTTCAGGTCTTGATAAAATAATGCAAAGCCATGATAGAGTGCTCAGGCTCAGTTTGGGGTGGTGGGGACAGTGGTTTCACTTTGGAAGTTCTAAGTTAGGCTTGGCTGAGCTGAGCTGAAAGATCAAGGCTACAGCAGGGAACATATGTGAAGTTTATGAGCCCATTACCCCAGTCCTGCCCTCAAATATATCCATATTTACTGGTTCCATTTTGCAGAAGAGGCATTTAGACATTTGCAGCATGCCTGAATCTTTGTAGCCAGGAAGTAGTACAAGGCAGAAAAGCAACCCAAATCTCTGGGGTAGAGGTTGGCAGTTTTCTTTCTGCACCACAGTAACTCTGCTTTAGTTTCCTGTTGCTGCTTTAACAAGTTACCGCAACATTTTACAATTCTGGAGGTCAAAGGTCTGAAATGGGTCTCATTCAGATCTCATTCTTTCTCACTGATGCTGACCCCATTCTTCTGTTGCCACTCGTCCTTCTGATTTTGATTCTCTTGCCACACGGTTATAAGGGCCCTTGTGATTACATTGGGCTTAACCTGAATAATCCATAGTCATGTTCTCATCCCCAAATCTTTAATTTAATCATATCTTCCAAACGTCTTTTACTGTGTGAAGGAAACCAGAATATGTCGCCCCAAAATATGCCTCTTTGACATAAAAATTATTTTGAGCTGAAGGCAATTAAGAAGGAAAAATTCTCTCTATCCTCCCTTTTACTGACTCAACACAGGATATAAATTCCCCTTTCACTGGAGACAGATGCTTATCTGCCCAGAGATGGCACCGGAGACACCTGCAAACCAAACTTGTTGCATTAGTTCCTTCCTATATGTTTATCTTCCCATAGCTTGCTTCCTTGGAAGCTTAAAAGTGCTTTGCTTGGTCCTGTCCTTTTTCCACAAATTTCTTGTTCTTTCTTAAAGATGTATATAAGCCAGAATTCTAAGCTGTTGCTTTGAGTTACTTTTCATGAAGGCTGAGTGCCTTCATACGCACTGCACATGTTAAAAAACTGTTTTTCTCTTGTTATCTGTCTTTTTGTTAAAGAGTCACAGCTGAAAACCCAACATGGGTAGAGGTCAACTTTTGCCACCCCTATACACGTAAGGTAACATCTTCTGGGTTTCTAGAAATTAGGGCATGAAACATCTTTTACGGGCCAAAACTTACCAGACCCCCTTAGGAACAGGAACACCAGTCACAAGAAGGGCTTCTGACAATCACAAAAACAAAATTTTTAAAAAACACTGACAGAGGGGAAGAAGAGAAAAGGAGAAGGAGCCTTTGACAGACTCTCAGGTTTCCATGCCATTGAGGGAGGCTCAAAACCATAGCACTGTCTACTTCTGATCCTGGCTGTACATAGAATCCTTTGAAGAACTACTAAAAAAAAAAGGAACCAATTCCTGGACCTCAACTCCTAGAAATTCTGCTTCAATTAGTGTGTGTAAACTCAAGCATCAGCATTTTAAAATCCCCTCTCTAGGGGATTAAAGACTCAGATACTGAAATCAGACTACTTGTATCCAAAAACCAGATTCACCATTGTGTGCTTGACCTGAAGCATATTATTTAACTTTGCCTCAGTTTCTTCTGCTATAAAATGGGGATGATGCCATTAATAGAACTACTTTATAAAGCTGATAATAAACTGACCTAACGCTAGTAAAGTTCCTGCCACATTGTAGGCACTGCATAAATGTCTCAAAGCTCTCCGGAGGGCTATCTTTCCTCCTCAGCCTGGTGCCTGGTGTGATTTCTGTGCACGCCCGGGATGTGAAGAGCAGGGTCAGTAGGGAAGCACCACAAGCACAATCTCCCCTGCCCTGCCAGACTGTGATGGATTCCAGAAGCACAACCTTCAATGTGCCAAGGAAGGAGCAGCAGTAGAAGCAGAGGTACAGGAATGCATAAAACTTAGACAAGTGAATAAGAAGAAACAACCAGAAAGGCTGGAGCTGAGGTGGAAGAGGTGTGACGGCCTATGCAAATTAGGAGGAATGCTCAGGGCCCCGTGATAGTGATCAGGGTTTCAGCTTCTCCTAGAACTGTGGTTCTCCGCACAGCTGCCACTGTGAAAATATCTGGGAGCCAGATAAACACTTAGAGCCTCTCATTCCCACCCAGAACAATTAAATCAAAATCTCTGAGGGTGAGGCCTGGGAATCTTTTTTTCCTTCTTTCTTTCTTTTTCCTTTTGTAAGCTTTCCAGATGATTCTAGTTAGCCAGACTTGAAAGCATTGGGCCCTTCTCATAAACCTGCCATCTAAGGTTAGTCAGCCTCATCAACCACAACATGAAGTGAAGGAAGGAGAGAGAAAGGCTCATGGTGACAGGGTTCCTATTCTGTGCCAACACACCTGACACCTGACATGCACCAATTAATTTAATCCCCATAATTATTATCACCGCATTAGAGATAATAATAAAGAGATGCATTTCATAAGAACTGTCATGTGACTGTAGTGTCGTGACTAAACCCAGACTTAACCCCAAGTCTATGTCAAAAAGGGACAAAGGAAGAAAAATGACCCTTTAAGGAACCCACCACTCTAGGAGCCAAAATAAAGTCCTCTCAATTCCATGAGAGGAATCATTTAACCGGAGAGAGACTTGAAAAGTTAACTCACCTGCCTAAGTCAATAAGCTTGTAAATGGAAAAACTAGAATCTTGACTCAAGTCTGTCTCTAATCCTCACCCTCTTTTCCATTATTTCTGCCCTCCACACCTAAAAAGCTAATTGTAACAACCATAACAAGAATCATTCACTGAATACTGACTCTGTCTCAAACACTCTACTGAGAACTTGATATGCATTCTCCAAGGAAAAATCAAGTAACATAACTGAGACATAGGAGCAAAATAGTTAATATACAAGGTAAAGGCAGCACCACCTGGGACAGTTAGAAACATAGTTTCTCAGGTCTCACCCCCAACCTGAGTCAGAATCTTCATTTTAAAAAAATTCCCAGGAAATTCATCAGTACATTACAGTTGGAGAAAATTTTCCAACTGGGGCACCTGGGCAGCTCAGTTGGTTAAACGTCTAACTTCAGTTCAGGTCATGATCTCATGTTTTGCGGGTTTGGGACGGGTTGGGGGCTCTGTGCTGACAGCTCAGAGCCTGGAGCCTGCTTGGAATTCTGTCTCTCTCTCTCTCTGCCCCTACCCAACTCGCACTCTGTCTCTCAAAAATAAATAAATATTTAAAACAATTTTTTTAAGTTAGAGATGACTGCTTTAGATGGTTTTGATTCTGCTTTTTACCTTTCCAAAGAGTTGTTTTGGTGATGTGTAGGTACGCCGTTTACCAGACCTTACAAGGCTCCAGTGAACGATACACAGGGAAGCCACTGCCTGTGTTTGGTGGTTTAAAATGCTCTCAGGAAGGGCAGAGGGTCCCATAACACCCTTCCCCCAGTACAACTCTTCTTCTTGGAGTACTCCTGGGTGTTGGTCTCTAGATACACACTGTTGGACTCCAAATACCTTCAGGGAGAGGGTCACTCCTTAACAAGACAAATTACTCTGAAAGTGAGATTTGCTAATAGCTCATGAAAGCCAGAATGGGATAAAGCAGTGTTTCTCAAATGTGAGTAATATGCAGACATTTTCAAAGTGAAAAAAGAAAAACAATTATTTCAGAGCCACTATGTTGACTTAAATTGTTTTATTATAAACTTTATTAAGTAGTAAAAATATATATTTGGACAACTATAAAAATAAAAACCAATTAAAAATTAAATATAAGCAAAACTACAAAGCCAAAACAATCAAATAAACTAATGCAAATCAAATATAATAATTACTTCTGCTAACACAAAGAAATGGAAAAACATTCCATGCTCCCGGATTGGAAGAATAAATATAGTTAAAATGTCATTACTACACAAAGCAATCTACACCTTCGATGTAATCCCAATAAAAATTGCACCAGCGTTCTTCTTAAAACTAGAACAAACTATCCTAAAATTTGTATGGAACCACAAAAGACCCTGAATAGCCAAAGTAATATTGAAGAAGAAAACCAAAACGGGAGGCATCACCATCCCAGATGTTAGCCTACACTACAAAGCTGTCATCATCAAGACAGTATGGTATTGGCACAAAAACAGACACATAGACCAATGGAATAGAATAAAGAACTCAGATTTGGACCTAAAAATGTATAGCCAACTAATCTTTGACAAAGCAGGAAAGAGTATCCAGTGGAAAAAAGACAGCCTCTTTAACAGATGGTGCTGGGAGAACTGGACAGCAACATGTAGAAGAATGAAACTAGATCACCTTCTCACACCATACACAAAAATAAACTCAAAATGGGTAAAGGACCTGAATGTNGGCATGGAGGAGGGCACTTGTGGGGATGAGCACTGGGTGTTATATGGAAAGCAACTTGACAATAAACTATTTAAAACATAATAATAATAATTACTTCTGCTAAAATAAATGGCCTTTCACAGCATGACTATTACATTGACAGCTACAGTGTATATTCTTTTTGGTCCAGAATATGTATATTATTTTGTCCCCAAATTGACTGAACTTTCTATTCAAACTAAATTCCACTGAAAGGCTGTTTGGCCTGTCAAGTCCATATTATTTATGCATCAACCCCCAATAATTAAAGCAGTGCTTCTAGCCTGTCACAATCCTAAATACAAATGTAAGCTCCAGTACTGGTATCATTGGTTGAACTCTGATACAAGATGCATATCCACGTGATCTAAGATATCTTTATAGTATTTCTCAGTTCTTGCCAAAATGAAAGTACAGAGTTAGATTATTATAATAGAAAGTTTACAGACCTTCTTCTCTGCCCACAAGAATGTCAACAGATGTCTAGGAATTGTCAACTCCAATTTGGGAGATGCTAGAATAAAGAATTAGGAAAAAGTGGGGTGCCTGGTAAGTAGGATGCTCATTCAGGTAAGCATCCTACTTCAGCTCAGGTCATGATCTTGTGGTTCATTGATTCCTGCCCTGAATCCGGCTCTGTGCTGACAGCTCAGAGCCTGGAGCCTGCTTCAGATTCTGTGTTTCCCTCTCTCTCTGCCCCTTTTCCCCCTTGTACTCTGTCTCTCTCTCCCTCTCTCAAAAAAAAAAAAATTAAAAATTAAAAAAAAAGAATTAGAAAGAACTACACTTCAATAGTTAATGAGGAGAAATTCCTCTTTATATTGATATTTATATAGCTAGTAAATGCAGAAGAAATGATAGAATTTAGAATTTCACAAGCCCTAATGAATTAATAAATTCACCCAATAATAAAAAAGATGGCTAAATACAAATCAAAACCACAATGAGATACTACTTCACATCTGTCAACAGCTACAGTCAACAACTCAGACAACAACAGATGTTGGTGAGGACATGGAGAAAGAGGAACCCTTTTGCGCTGCTGGTGGGAATGCAAACTGGTGTAGCCACTCTGCAAAACAGTATGGAGATTTTTCAAAAAATTAAAAATAGAACTACCCTATGACTTAGCAATTGCAGTACTAGGTATTTATCCAAAGGATACAAAAATTCTGATTTGGAGGGGCACATGTAATCCAGTGTTTATAGTAGCACTATCAACTATAACTATAGCACTTTAACACTATAGCCAAAGTATGGAAAGAGACCAAACGTCCATCGATTGATGAATGGATAAAGAAGATGTGGTATGCATATATAGGGAATATTACTTGCTGATGAAAAAGAATGGAATTTTGGCATTTGCAACAAGGTGGATGGAGCTAGAGTATATTGTGCTAAGCAAAAATGAATCAGTCAGAGAAAGACAAATATATGATTTCACTCATATGTGGAATCTGAGAAACACAACAGATGAACATAGGAAAAGGGAAGGAAAAATAAGATAAAAACAGAGAAGGAGACAAACCATAAGAGACTCTTAAATACAGAGAACAAACTGAGGGTTGCTGGTGGGGTGTTGGGTGTGGAGATGGTCTAAATGGGTGATGGGCATAAGGAAGGCACTTGATGGGATGAGCACTGGGTGTTATATGTAAGTGATGAGTCACTAAATTCTATTCCTGAAATCATTATTACACTACCTGTTACTTAACGTGGATTTATATTTTTAAAAAAAAGGATAGTTGACATCCAAGAAAGATACCTGAAGTATTCTTGCAAAAAAATATTTAATTTGGGTGTGATTCAGCCTTTCTATATAATTACCAATTGATAGGACATTCAGGGGTAGAGGAGCATGTTAAATGACACCATGGAGATACAACCAGTAAAATCCAGATCATGCAAAATTCTACAGGACAAACTAGTTTCTTCAACAGATAAATTTAAGAAAAACGGAGATGAAGGGAGAACCCATATACCAATAGAGAGTTCTGAGTGGTATCTACAGTTGTGATGTATGGACAATATTTGGATCTTAATTCAATATAAATTATTCAAGATTTTAAATTTCATAGGAGTTATAATAGCATTATGTTTAAGTTTTTTAAAGAATCTTTATTTTTTTAGAGATACATACTAAAATATCATGGACCAAACAATATGACTTCAATTAGATTCAAAATTGTGATGGTTGATTTTGTGTCAGGCTAGCTAAGCTCATGTTACCCAGTTTTTAGTCAAACACCATCTAGATGTTGCTGTGTAGGTATTTTTTAGATAGAATCAACATTCAATATTTAGACATTGAATAAAGCAGATTATCTTCCTCCCTGGGGTAAGGGGTGTGGTGGAGGTGGGGCAGCAGAGAGCTCATCTAATCATTTGAAGGCCTTAAGAGAAAGGAAGTAATTCTGGCTCCAGATTGTCTTCCCAATAGAAACTGCAACATCAACTCTTCCCTGGGTCTCCAGCTGCTGGTTTGTCCTACAGATTTCAGACTTGCCAGCCCTTATAATTGCAAGAGTCAAGAGTCAGTTCCTCCTCTCTCTCTCTCTCTGTCTGTCTCTTTCTGTCTTTTTTCCAACCCCATATATTTATATATACATATACAGACATCCTTCTGGTTCTGTTCTCTGGAGAATTCTAACACAAAAATAATGATCTGGGGTAGGAAAAATATGGATGAGGAAACAGATAAAAGAAAACTGGCCATGAGTTAGTAATTGATGAAACTGGGTAACACGTACAGTATACTGTTTCTTCTACTTTGTGATCTTCTTGAAAGTTTCACTTAAAAACTTGGGAAAGATGAAAATAATTGAAAGACTCAAGCAGAGACCCAGTTTTTCTGTCAGTGAGCCTGACAACAGAATAGCATGTTAGAAATCAAGGCTGTCCTGATTTAAATCCAAGGCTCACAAAGAAATGAAAGCTGGAAGGGCTTGGCCTTGGAGATGACACTTCTCTTGATCATAAACTTCCAGTCTAATTTACACTGCACCTTCTCTGGCCCTCAGCACTTGCACAGCCTTTTATCACAGCACCTTCTCACACTTTTACTTTCAATCTCTTCTCACTAACCACTAACCTTACTCATCCAAGCACCAAGCTTCCATTCAAAAATGGATGAATAGACTTAAGCAATGCCTATGTTTTTAAAAAATTTTTTTAATGTTTATTTATTTGGGGACAGGAGGAGCAGAGATAAAGGGAGACACAGAATCCAAAGCAGGCTCCAGACTCTGAGCTGTCAGCACAGAGCCCAATGTGGGGCTCGAGCTCACAAACCATGAGATCAGGATGCTTAACTGATTGAGCCACCCAGGCACCCCTAAGCAATACCTATTCTTAAGCTAACTCATGCTACTGCCTTCTAGCACTTATTTTCTTCTAATTGTTAAAGGCTACCGCTAAGTGCTCCATTTTTAATTTCTGCATATGCTCTGATTCTAAATAGTCCTCCCTCACAACCAAACATTTGAGGTCTCACTTTGAGGTTGGGGAGTCAATTTTGGCATTCACCACCATAGAATTTTGTAAAATGAACCTTCCAAAATCCCAACTCCTTGGCAAGAAACAAAATCCCATGCAACAAGTAGCCTAATTTACAGCGCTTTCTTTCCAACCTCCTGAAAAGCAAAAGCTCTCTGACTCTTAGGACAGAGTTATGAAAGCCATTCTTTTACCCAGATCTGCCCCTGAGGTGGCAGAATTTCAATGTGAATATTCATTCAAATGGGCTGTTTCTTTGGCTTTGTCATTGTATTCTGCATAGTTTGGGAATAAAAAAATTGATTTTACAATTGGACTTAAGAAAATCCTAGAATATCCCATTTTACAAATTAAATAAGTGAAAAAAACCTGGCCCAATGCTAGATTTTATTTTGAATCTAATGTATAGGAGAGAGAAACTAAGAAAAAAACAGGGAGAGCAATAGGCATCTCTGATAGGCATTTAAACTCTAGCCTCCTTTAGGGGTGCCTGGGTGGCTCAGTCAGTTAAGCGCCAACATTCACTAAGGTCATGATCTCCCGAATGAGGCCCACTTTGGGCTCTGTGCTGACCACTCAAAGCCTGGGGCCTGCTTAGGATTCTGTGTCTCTCTCTTTCTGCCCCTCCCCCACTCATTCTCTGTCTCTCAAAATAAATAAAATGTTAAAAAAAAATTAAAAACAGAGAAACTCTGACATCCTCCAAATTCACATTCAGATAACAAAAAGTGGAGAGTTTTGTAGCTCACTATACTCCATGGAAAATGCTTTGACTCGTATACAGGAAAATGAGGAGTCAGAGTGAGTTGAAGACTCCTTCCCTGCTGCCCTATCCTGTGTCCCTTGATTTCACTCTTAAAGTCATTACTTCAGCCCAAAGAAATATCCACTTTGCTTTTGCCCCCACCTTACAGAAGGGCAGGGCACAAAGTCATGACAAAACCTCAAGGTAAATGAGAATGAACATAAGGAATAAAGAAGAATGACTGAATTCTTCTAGGCAGGGCTGCCAGTGTCTGAGTTGGGTTACATATCCATGAAAAACAGCAAGGCTTCCTGAGAAAACTATACACAAGCCTCATAGCTTTTGACAGAGATCAGAAAGGTCCCCAGAAAACATGTCAGTGACCAGTGTTGACAGTTATGCAAGAATGTCACCCACATTTTTAGTTCCTGGCCTTCAACACTTGGTACCAGCTTAGATAATGTGGAAGTAGACTTGCCAAATTCAGCAGCAGCAGCAACAACAACAACAAAAGTACAGGATACCCAGGGATAGCTAAATTCCAGATAAGCAACAAATTACTTTTTGAGCAAAATATGTGCTAAATGTTTCATGTGTTATTTGAAATTCAAATTTCATTGGGTGCTCTGTGTTTTATCTGGCATCCTATGAAGGGATTTCCACTGGGTAAAGAACATTGCATCAGTTGAGGGTAGAGATTTCTCAAGCCATGTTCATGAAGCTGGGGAAGAAATTACACTGAAGTGCCATATGACAATAAGAGAAAAGAACTCAAGAATATGTCTGTTTTGAGGTGCCTGAGTGGCTCAGTCAGTTAAGCATCTGATTCTTGATCTCAGCTCAGGCAATGATCTCACTGTCGATGGTTTCTAGCCCTGCATTATGCTCTGTGCTGATGGTGATGGTACAGAGCCTCCTTGGAATTCTTCTCTCCTTCTCTCTTCCCCTCCCCCGCTTGTTCTCCCTCTCTCTCTCCCTTTCTCTCTCTCTCAAAATAAATAAATAAATGTGGAGGAAAAAATAATATTTCTGTTTCTCCAAGCATGAAATTCATTAGAAGAGGCTGGCATGTTTCTCTGAGTAAGAGATCTCAAGTTGATTTGGCTGTGACTTCTAGAGTCAGACACACTACAATTGTATCACAAAGTCATAGGCTATGATTTTTGAATATTTCCAGATCTGTATTTAAACATCCTGTGCTTTTCTGAATTATACCCTGGTTGTTTCTTTTGTTTATTTCTTTTTAGAGGGAGACAGAGTGAGTGGAGGAGAGGGGCACAAGGAGAGAAAGAGAGAGATTCCTTGTGAAGCATGGAGCCTGACATGGGGCTTGATCCCAGAACCCTTGGATCATGACCCGAGACAAAATCAAAAGTCAGACACTCAATTAACTGTGCCACCAGGTGCCCCTACCCTGGCTATTTCTTAATCAAAACTGCCCCAGTGCCTCACCTGTGAAATGAGAAATTTGATCTAAAACAGTGGTATCATCAGGTCAGCTGCAGATCCCTGCACCAAGATTCCATTGTAAGAGGCTACCTGAACTGGTATGAGTATGTCTTTTTTTTCCTCAATGAATAGATACTAAGTGTAGGCACAATCCAATTGTTGGATGGGATAGGGAGCGATCCCAAAAGTCCTCTGATGTTAAAAATGGATCAATCTCCTATTTGCTAAGGTTGGAAGCATTGGTCAATGACGATTTTCAATGTTTCTTCCAATCTCTTCATGATTCCTAGCATCAAAGCCACAGAATTATTGGTTCTTTGCTGGTTCTTTTGAGAATCAGTTCCGAACAAGTAGAATAAGGGTCCTGGGGCTCAACATTAGAAGGACCAATCATAAACAATAGACGTTGATGAGGATGCAGAGAAAAGGGAACCCTCTTACAGTGTTGGTGGGAATTCAGACCATGCATCGACTCGGGAGAACAGTGTGGCGGTTCCTCCAAAAGTTAAAAATAGAACTACCCTATGACCCAGAAATTGCACTACTAGGTATTTATATAAAAATCCAGATTGGAAGAGGTACATGCACTCCAATATTTATAGCAGCATTTTCAACAATAGCCAAACTATGGAGAGAGCCCAAATGTCCATTGACAGAGGAATGGATAAAGAAAATGTGACATACACAGACACACACACACACACACACACAGGAATATTACCTGGCCATCAAAAAGAATGAAATTTTTCCATTTGCAACAGTGTGGATGGAGCTAGAATGTATTATGCTAAGTGAAATAAATCAGTGAGAGAAAGATCAATACCCTATGATTTCACTCATATGTGGAATTTAGGAAACAAAACAGATAAATCTACAGCAAGAGAAAAAAGAGAGAGGGAAGCAAACCATAAGAGACTCTTAACAATAGAGAATAAACTGAGGGTTAATGGAGGGGAGAAGGGAGGAGGGATATGCTAAATGGGTGATGTCTATTAAGGGGGGGTTTTATTATGATGGGCGTTATATGTAACTGGGTGTTATATGTAAGTGATGAACCACTAAATTCTATTCCTAACACCTATATTACACTACATGTTAACTAACTAGAATTTAAATAAAAATTTGGAAGGAGAAAAAAAAGAAGGACTGGTCATAAAGGTGGTCAATTATGATGGGCACTATATTAATCTTGTTGTTCCCTCCCATGGATTTAACAAATACAAGCTGTCTTCTGAATTCCTGTTGGTATTTTATTTCTTTTCCTATAGTTACATACCACAGTCATTTAGATGGGGTAATTTATAGACATTTTGGTCTCCATAAAGGAGTTGTTAAAATTTTACTTTTTTATTAACTTTCACTTATTCTTACTTCACAAGTATTTATGATGCACTAACCCTAAATCAGGTATTATATTCTGCTCTTGATGACAAACTACTACACACTACATTTTCCAAAGAGATAAATGCAAAGAAAGATGAAGTGTCTTGTTCAGTGATTCCTGATGAAGATGATGCTCCCAAAATCATATAAATCATAAATTATATTTATATATTCTAAATGCCTCTTTTAAAATATCAACTAATAGATGATATGAGATTTTTATGTCTTGGTCTAAAAAAATTGAGAAACATGATTGTAGCCACATTTACTCACTTTCTGCCTTTGACTGCAAATATAAGTCAATCTTCACCCAAAAATTTCCTTCCACTTATAGATTACTGCTTTTAAAAAGCCTCCTAATTACTCAGAGGACTCTGAAGCACACTGTGTTCTTTGTAACCTAATTTGTTTGAATTGTGACCTATCCTGTTGTAACCCAAAAATGATGGAAGAAAAAAAAATAGAACTGTTTTGGTGATAATTTTTTTCATTATTTATTTAAAATGAAGGGTGCCTAGTTAGCTCAGTGAGTTAAGCATTTGACTCTTGATATTGGCTCAGGTCATGATCTCACGGTTGGGAAGATCGAGGCCCGCCTCGGTCTTCGCACTGAGCATGGAGTCTGCTTAGGATTCTCTCTCACCCTCTCTCTCTGCCCCTCCCCACTTTCTCTCACATGCACTCACTCTCAAAATAAATAAACCTTAATATAAAACAAAGATAAAATAAAATAACAAGAATTCTTTATGGCTAGTTTCCCTTAAGCTTATCTGCAGCACTGTCTAAATATTTCCTATGAAAAGGCCTCACATTGCCTTCTCATTTTAACAATGAGTCTTATACCAAGTGCAACAAAAACAAAACAAGAAAGGAAAGATTGGCTAATAATAGCATCTTAAATCTGTGTGAGACTTTTAATACTTCCAAATCCATGATCTGGTTAATTCCATGAAGGGGCTTATGAAGTATGATCAGGAATACAGGAAGAAGAGCAAGTCACCTAAAGATTCACAGCTGAGGTGTAACTGAACCACCAGTCTCCTCTATTCCCAGATTCACACCTTTTTTTCACTGTTGCTCACTTACAGAAGGCAAAAAAGACATCTAATTAAAAGTGGCCAGAAGCATGTGATAAACCAGCAATAACAGGACTTTGGGGAGGAAAAGTCAACCAGAGACTGCCATGAAAGAAAAATATTAAGCCCCTCAAGGGCTGTTTCAAGTTTCAAGTAACTCCTTAGAATCTTCTCGATCACAGTGAAGGGCCTCAGGATCCTACACTGGATGGTCTCTTGAGGTCCCGTCTAGCTCCTTGACACCACTATACAGTGTCTGACTGGCATCACAGCTACACAACCCATCACCAGATATAAGGAGGTTGCTAAAAAAAGAAAGCAAGGCCAGAGGTTTCTGGAGGCATCACTGTTAGCACACATATGGCTTACCATTCACTTAAACAGTGTGCATAGATTAAGGGCTTAATATGGAGGAGTCACCTGCAAAATACTCTCTGCTACAGTGTCTTGTCTTATCCCTGCACCTATTCCCAAAGGATATAAATTACTGTTAGCCTCCTGGTATTAACAGAGGAAGAAACTAAGGCTTAGAAAAGATAAGTAACTTATTGAAAGGGTTCCAGTTAAACGGCAGAGCTGGGATTTGGGGCTGGTATGGGTGACTCTGGAACCCACACTCTTATTCATCTGCCCTTGCCCCTCCCTGGGACACAGAGCAAGGGAGTGCTTCAAGAACAATGAAGACTCCAGCATGCCTGGCCCAGAAGGCAATGTAGGGCAGAAGTGGAAATACAGGAGGATGGCTAGAGATGAGGCTTCAAAGGCTGCTCGATGTCAGCCGAAGAAGTTGCCATTCCTGCTGCAGGCTGCGCTTCGCCAGGAACTGTCATTATCCACGGTAGGACAAGGAAAGGGTGAAAAGTGAGAGAAATGCAGAGCACCTGGCACACTGCTCCCCTGCCAGTATCAGGAAGCTAGTAAAAGCTTTGAGGAAAAGAAGTTACGTGGTGTAAATGATATTTCAGGAAGATTAACTTGGCAGCCACGCACAGAAGATATTAAAGGGAACAGGAGCCTGGAGGCAAGGAAACTGGTTAAGAGTCTCTTGCAGACGCTTGTTTCTGAGATGATGAGTCTGAGCTGGAACAGAGCAGTGAGAACAGTAGAAAAGGGACAAACGTTAAGTGAACAGGGGGAAAGGGTTGGTGTTGTCTGCCGTGAAAAAAACTGGCCCAGGGGAGCTTCATAGCCAAGGCCATGGTCCATGACTGTCCGAGACAGTGAGAAGAGAGGAGGAAAAACACTACCAAGGCTGGTAGTTGCCTCAGCCCTGCACACTCAGGAACCTGACTTTTCTTTTTTTTTTTTTTTCTGGGACATTGAATTTAGGAAAGTAATCAATATCATTTTTTTTTTTTTACAAATAGTTTATTGTCAAATTAGTTTCCACATAACACTCAGTGCTCATCCCCACAAGTGCCCTCCTCCATGCCCATCCCCCCCTCCCCTCCACATCCATCAGTCCTCAGTTTTTGTCAGCATTCAAGAGTCTCTCATGGTTTGCCTCTCTCCCTTTCCCCCACCATTTCCGCCCTTCTTCTCCCCCTTGTTCCTCTGTCAAGAGGAACCTGACTTTTCTGTCTCCTCACCAGACCACAAGCTCCAAAGACACAGAGACCTTTCTTGTTCCTGGCAGCTCCACAAATTCTCCCTATTGCCAACCACAGGCCAGGTGTTGGTATACTTAATAAATATCAACAGGCAGTCTGTTCCCTCTGCCTGGAACTCTGTTTCCACTTTTGCCTGGAAACTTCATGTAGGAAGGCCTTCACAAAGGCCTAGCAAAAATGTTTCTTCCTCAGAGAGGCTTCCATGACGAGTCAACCTAAATTCGTTTCTCCAGTTTTCCTCCCCATAGAAAACCTTTCTTCACAGTACTTATTACAATGTGGAATGTTATATTTGTTGTTTTTAAATTTATTTTGTATTTCTTTTTGTCATTTTTGTTGTCAGTGGTAGTTTCCCAACTCCTCCCACTACACTATAAGCTCTGCAAGATCACCATTTCTTTTCACCATTGAGTCCTCAACAGCCGGCACAGCACTGTTCCACAGAGATAAAATGCAAGCCACATATGTAATTTTAAGTTCCCAGCAGTGATATCTTTTACGGTAAGAAGAAATAGGTAGGGGGAGCCTGGGTGGCTCAGCCAGTTAAGTGTCCAACTTTGGCCCAGATCATGTCACCTTTTGTGGGTTCGAGCCCTGCATCAGGGTCTGTGCTGACAGAGCCTGGAGTCTGCTTCAGAGTCTGTGTCTCCCTCTCTCTCTGTCCCTCTCCTGCTTACTCTTTCTCTGTCTCTCTCTCTCAAAAATAAACATTTAAAAAAATTTTTTTGAAGAAGAAACAGGTGAAATTAATCTTAAGACTGTGTTTTATTTAATCAAATATATCCAAAACGTTATCATTTAAATATGTGTGATCTATTGAAAAATTGATGAGATAGTTCCCTGTCTTTATCTTCTGTATTTTACACTCATAGCACATCTTAATTGGGACCAGCCCCACATCAAGTGTTCCATAGTCATATATGGTAGCTAATGGCTATCATAATGAATAATACAGATTCTTGCAAGATGCTTGGCATGTATTACTTACTTAATAAGAGGTTGATTCATGAGAAAGTGAAGGAGGGAAGGGAAAAAGGAAGGAAAAAATGGGGAGAGAAAAAAAGAAAGAGAAACTAACATTTGTCAGGTGTTTTACATTAGGTTCTTTCATACATTAATAAATCATGTGATTTAACATCAACTCTGGTGAGGTAGACATTATGAGAGCATCTTTATTAATGGGACATTGGTTGGGAAATGCCATGTAACTTGCCCAGGATCACACTGTCTTCTAGTGAAAGAACCAAGATTCAGAATGCAATCTCCTTTTCCCAGTTGGGATGCCTGCACTCACAGAAGCTGTACATAACAAGTTTAGTCAAGCCCAGACTGTTATCTAAATCTCTCACCCAGGTAAAACATCCCAGTGCTCCTATATAATATATTGTTTTGAATCTCACAGACACTCTCTTTTCAAAAGTGCACTCTGATCATTGCAGGCTAACATGGGAGTGTCCCCTATCTCCTCCACAAATGTTTTAGAGAGATCCTTATTGTATTTTATGCTCTCTATCAGAGCACTACTATGTCCAAACAAACTGGTGGCATTTGTAGTACCCCAAATATGCCAAACTCTCTAACATGCTTCCTAGCTCTATATAGTTTTCCTACTACCTGGAACCTTCCTCCTTCACCCAATTAACATGCATCCTACATGACTCAGTTCAAGAAAAAAGAAAGAAGAAATGGGAAAAACTCAATTCTTCAGTCATCCCATCTCAGGCAAGGAATCTCCCTGGCCCACTCTCCAAGTGTGAGGTCCTCCTTTTCTGTGTTCACAAAGCACTCACATGGAATTTTTCATGCAAACCATCATTATACTCCTATGGTCTCCCTCACTAGACTGAACTTCTAGAAAGCAAGAACTATGTCTTTTATCTTTATATCCCCATCAGCCACATTTGTTGGATAGGTTGTTAAACAAGTAGATAAAGGAATGGATGGATCAATGAGCATACTCATAGTCCTGTTTAAGTATAAGAAGCAATACCTGGTACCACACAGTCCAAAGAGTTAAAAGAGGACTAGAGTACTCTTGCAATATCTGCATCACACTCGGCTAGTTGTCAAGGTGTGGGTCACAGTGACAAGAGCAGATGGCAGCAGATGAGCATCAGTGATGCCTTCAATCATGTCATGAGAAGCAATATTTTAAACTATGCAGAAAATGTAGGAAAATTCAGACTTTCCCCACTGTTAGCTCCTAGGAGGTTAGGGATATGTGGAAGTCATAAAATAGCTAGGAATGTAGTGGGTAGGAAGAAGCATGCTAAGCATCAGAATGTGGCCACAGAGCCAAGAGCCTAGGCATGCTGACCTGGAGGGGACAGGTGACATGTAGTGTTGGTATCCATCTATCCCTCAGAAGGGCAAATGGTGGCAGACTGCACTGAGCAAAGTGCCAAACTGTAGGAACTTAATTCTTCCTAGCTCACAACACCTTGGGCAAGTGTGTTTACCCTCTGGGGATAACTTGAAAGATATTTATAGATGAAACTCTTGGCTGCACACCAAGATTATGTTGGGCCAGAGCTTCTAAACTTTGATGCAACACACTGGTGTACCCCTGGTGGGTACAGTTGTGCCAGAGAAAAATACAAATTACCTCAGTCCCCAGAACAGCCAGGTGAGTGTAAGGTAGGAACAAGGCTTATGGAAGCCAGAACCTAACCCCCAGTCCTGGACATTGCCTAGGAATGAGCCCTCCCATCTACATGGTATCATGTTCTATGTAAACTCTGGCATGAAAAAATGTTGGGAAGTAGAGTTAGACTATATGAGTCTTGGGACTTTTAAAAACTGTTTCATTTTGACAGGGCCTAGTGGGTAGAGTGAAGCAGATATGAGAGTAGCCAGGATCTGGCCCAATAGCCTTGCAGGATTGTGAGCTCTCAAATGCAAGTTACAGAGCAGTACTTGCACAAACTAGTGGGTGATCCTGAGAATTCAGGTGGAAGATGGAACGCTAGGTTATGGCACCATTGAAAGTAAACTAATAACAATAACCCACAAGAATGAGGCCCAGGTCCTCAATAAAGGCATACTCTTGAGAAACCAACATATCAAGGTGAGTGAAACTTGCCCCCCCTCCCCCGACAATAGCCCATATTTCCTAATTGAGAGAGGCAGGACAGTGGTCAGAATCAACCTACAACCACTCCCTGACACTTCTCCACCTCTCCTCCTGGAAGAGTATGGCCAGGGAAAAATTAGTCCTTAGATATTAGAAACGCTCTTGGAATGTATCATGCATGCCATTATTACAGCCTCATAACAAACTGAAAAGTGAGGGGGAAGCAGATGTGATTGACATTGGGGCTGGGCTCATAACCCCCATGCCCCACATTTAATCTCCTGCCAGTGTTTCCTTGTCTTTTCAAGCACAGATCTGAACTCAGAGTTGGATAGAGCTGGACAGTCACATAACCAGGGGACCACAATAATAGCTAAAAGACAATTAATGGTATTGGGAAACCATGGCTTCTTTTGAACTCTTACTCAACCAAAAACAACAAGTAAAAACAAAAACCTCTCGCCACACTACTAAGCTGGTCAGAAATATACTTCACAGTCAGAGTAAATGGGCCTAGAGCCATAATAGGACCAGGGTATAGGAGGAAAGCAAGAGCTGAATGTGGCAAGGAGGCCCTTCTCACTCTCAACAGGTGGCACGCCAGACCCACCTCTCAGCATGGCACTGTCTGACATCACACACCTGTGGATCTGAGGGGGCAGGAGAACACAAGACTCATCTGGTACAAAGCAATATGGAGTAAAAAGCCTAAGGGTATGTGTGTACGTGCTGAAGCTAGTGAGGCAACTCAGACCTAGCCAAGAAAAAGCTAACATCTGAGATCTAAAGAAGCCTTGCCAAGGTGGGGCAGACACCAAAAATGGGAAACTAAAATTAATCCCCACCACACCCAACCTCCACCAAAAATGCAAATGTCACCTGTACGCCATCTGTTCAACATTGCCAGTGGGGAGCTGAGCACATGCCAGAGGAATTTAGGCCCAGATTAAAAGGCATCCAAGGCCTTTACAGAGCTCAACTCTCTAAATTTGCTCCCAGCTTCTAAAGGGGTTATTCAACATTTGGAAATGATGAGAAAGCAAGTATCTTCCTTCTTAAAATGTTCACTCACTTAACCACCATGGGCCAAAGAAGAATTAGGGAGTCTCCTTGACGGGAATCCCATCATATCACTTCAGAGTAGCATCTAGGTCCCAGCCTGGCGGTGACACTATGATAATTTCAATTTTTTTACTTCCACTTACTCCCCAACTTTCTAGACCAAGACAGGAAAAATGAGACGTCTTTCTTAGTGATGAGATACTCTTGCTCCCATTGTCTTTTCTTTTTTTTTTAAGTTTTATTTATTTATCTTTTTAAAATTTTTTCAATGTTTTTTTATTTATCTCTGAGAGAGAGAGAGAGAGAGAGAGACAGCATGAGCAGGGGAAGGTCAGAGAGAGAGGGAGATACAGAATCTGAAGCAGGCTCCAGGCTCTGAGCTAGCTATCAGCACAGAGCCTGATGCTGGACTCGAACCCACAAACCATGAGATCATGACCTGATCCGAAATTGGAGGCTTAACTGACTGAGCCATCCAGGTGCCCCACTCCCATTGTCTTAGAGACAGGAAATGATGAAGGCAGAGCCTCCTGGAGGCAACCCTCCAAAGAGTTGAAGCCAAGTTGATAGACTATGTCAGCTTGCTTCTCCAAAGAATGCAAGAAAAGAATACTGGAACCAGAAGTCATGTGAAACATCATTCACATCAAGCTTCACAGAGTAAGAGGTTCGTGTGGAGTGAGTGTGTCTTGGGGGGCAGGGTTGGGGAGGAACAGAATTACATAAAGAGGCACTGCAGGTAAAACCACATACACACACAGAAACAAAAAATAGCAGAAGACAAAATTAGGAACTAAGAATAAGGACAACGAGTAGAAAAGAGTAACCAGTATGGTGGATATTAAACTAATTAATAATTACTTTAAACATCAATGGTGTAAGTGCATCAATTAAAAGATAAGATTATCAGAGTGGATCAAAAAGAAAAGGGGAGGGGCGCCTTGGTGGCTCAGTCAGTTAAGCGTCCAACTTTGGCTCAAGTCATAATTTCTCCCTTCATGAGTTCGAGCCCCATATTGGGGCTCCCCATGTTGGAGCCTGCTTTGATTCTGTGTCTCCCTCTCTCGCTGCCCCTCCCCCATCCATTCTCTCTCTCTCTCTCTCTCAAAAATTAAAAAAAAAAATTAAAAAATTTTTTTAAAAAACCCAACAGTATGTTGTCTATAAGAAACTCACTTTAAATATCAAGACACATATAGATTAAAAGTAAAGGAGGGGCACCTGGATGGCTCAGTCAGTTAAGCGTCCCACTTCAGCTCAGAACATGATCTCACGGTTCAGTTCGTGGGTTCAAGCCCCATGTCAAGCCCCTGTGCTGACAGTCCAGAGCTTGGAGCCTGCTTCAGATTCTGTGTCTCCCTCTTTCTCTGTCCCTCCCCCACTCATGCTCTGTCTCTGTCTCTCAAAAATGAATAAATATTTTTAAAAATTTTAAATAAATAAAATAAAAGTAAAGAAATGGAAACAGTTCTATTATACTAACACTAATCAAAAGAGAACAAGAGTAGATATGTTAATTTCAGACAGAGCAGACTTCAGAGCAAGGAAAGTTATCAGGAATACAAAGACAAGCATTGCATAATGATAAAGTGGTCAATTCCCCCAAGAAGATACAAAAATTGTTAATGTGTATGGGCTTAGCAGCAGAGCATCAAAACACATGGGGCAAAAACTGATAGAATTGCAAGGAGAAACAAATCCATTATTCTAGTGGGAGGCTTTAACACTCTTTATCAGAAATGGACAGATACAACAGGCAGAAAATCAGTAAGGACATAGTTGAACTCAAAAGCACCATTAATCAAATAGATACAATAGACATCAATAAACTATTTCATCCAGTAACAGCAAAATACACATTCTTCTCAAGCTCAAATGAAACAGTCAATAAGGTAGATCACTTTCTGGGCCATAAAACACACCTTAATATATTTAAAAGAACAGAAATAATATATTCTCATAGACAATACTGCAATTTAACTAGAAACCAATAACAGAAAGATAGCTAGGAAATCCAAAAATATGTGGAGATTAACAACACACTTCTAAATAACACATGAGAAAAGAACAAGTCTCAAGAGGAATTTTTAAATATTTTGGGTTAACTGAAAATGAAGAAAACAACTTATCAAAATTTATGGGAAGCAGCAAAAGTAGTATTTAGTGAGAAATCTATAATTTATTGAATGCATATGTTAAATTAAATAAATTTATAATTTATTGAATGCATATATTTAAAAAGAATAAAAGAGGGGAGTCAGGATGGCTCAGTCAGTTGAGCATCTCACTCTTGATTTTGGCTCAGGCCATGATCCCAGGTTGTGGGATCAAGCCTCAAATTGGGCTGCATGCTAAAAATGGAGCCTGCTTAAGATTCTCAATCTCTTTCTCTCTTCCCTACCCCTCTCTCCCATTCATGTGCATTTTCTCTCTCTCTCTAAAAAAATTTTTTAAAATGAAACAGAAAAGATCTAAAATGAATAATCCAAGCTTCTACCTTAGGAAACTAGAAGAGCAAATTAATACCGAAAGAAGCAGAAGAAAAAAATAATAAGAATTAGGACAGAAATTAATAAAATTGAAAACACAAGATAAATGGAAAATATCAACAAAGCCAAAAACTAGCTGTTTGAAAAGATCAATAAAATTTATAAGCCTCTGGCCAGGCTAATATTAAAAAAAAAAAAAAGACACAAATTACTAACATCAGAAATTAAAATGGGGCACCACTACAGATTGCATGAACATAATAAGGATAATAAAAGAACACAATAAACAACTTTATATATTATAAGCAAAGTTATACAAATTGGATAGCCTAGGTGAAATGGACCAATTCCTTGAAAAATACAATTTACCAAACTCACACAAGAAAAGATAGAGACAATCTGAAAAGGCCTATATCTGTTAAAGAAATTGAATAAGTAATTCATTAATTACTTTCCAAAACAGAAAGAACCAGAGATCCAGATGGGTTCACTGGTGAATTCTACCAACATTTAAGGAATAAGTTATTTCAATTCTGTATAAGATTTTCCAGAAGACAGAAGCAAAGGGAATACTTCTTAACTTATTCTGAGACCAGTATTACCCTAACACTAAAACCAGACAACATTACAGAAAAACAAAACTATAGACCAGTATATCTCATGAACATACATGCAAAACTCCTCAGCAAAACATTAGCAAATAAAATCCAATGATATATAGAAATGATTATACATTTCAAGCACGTGAGACTTATCCAAGTGTGCAAAGTTGGTTCAACATTCAAAAATCAACTAAATTAATCGATTGGTGCAATAGACTAAAGAAGAAAAATCATACAATCATACCAATAGGTGTGGAAAAAGCCACTGACAAAATCCAACACCCATTCATGATTACTTAATTAATTTCTTTAAAAACTTTTCAGCAAACTAGGAGTAAAGGGGAACTTCTTCAACTTAATAAAGAATATCTATAAAAGAAATAATAAAGGATATCCACAAAATTCTAGAGCTAATATCATACTCAATGTGAGAAACCCGAAACTTTCTTGTAAAATCAGGAATAGATACCACCGTACTAGAAGTTTTAGCTAATGCAATAAGACAAGAAAGGAAAATAAAATGTATACATTAGGAAAGAAGTAAAACTATCTTTGTTCACAGATGACCTGTTCATCTACATATATAGAAAATCCAAAAGAACTGACAAGAAACTGGAACTAACAAGCAATTGTAGCAAAACTTTGAGATACAAGGCTAATATACAAACATAACTGGGACTGCTTCTGTAAGGCAAAGGAAACCATCAGCAGAATGAAAAGGCAACCTATAGAATGGGATAAAATATTGGCAAATCATATATCTAATGAGCTAACATCCAAAAAATATATAGAAGGAATTCATGCAACTCAATAACAAAAAATTAACAATCCAATTTTAAAAAGGGCAGAGAAATTGAATAGACTTTTTTTTCCAAGAAAGGCATAAAATGGTCAATGGGTACATAAAAAGTTGTTCAATATATGGGGCGCCTGGGTGGCTTAGTCGGTTGAGCGTCCGACTTTCGCTTAGGTCATGATCTCGCGGTTCGTGGGTTCGAGCCCCGCGTCGGGCTCTGTGCTGACTGCCAGCTCAGAGCCTGGAGCCTGTTTCAGTCTGTGACTCCCTCTCTCTCTGAACCTCCCCTGCTCACGCTGTCTCTCTCTCTCCTAGAAATAAATAAAACATTAAAAAAAAAAAAGTAGTTCAATATCATTGATCATCAGGGAAATGCAAGTCAAAACCACAATGATATATCATCTCATACCTGTTAGAATGGCTATTATCAAAAAGACAAGAAAAAACAAGTATTGCCAAGGATATAGAGAAAAGTGAACCTTCATACACTGTTGGTGGGAATGGAAATTGGTGCAACCACTATGGAAAACTATGGAAAAAGTATGAAGCATCCTCAAGACATTGAAAATAGAGGGGCACCTGAGTGGCTCAGTTGGCTGAACGTCCGACTTCGGCTCAGGTCATGATTCACAGTTCGTGGGTTTGAGCCCCGCATCTGGCTCTGTACTGATAGCTCAGAGCCTGGAGCCTGCTTCTGATTCTCTCTGTCCCTCTCTCTCTGCCCCTCCCCTGCTCGTGATCTGTCTCTCTCTGTCTCTTAAAAATAAATAAATGTTAAAAAAAATAAAAAAAAAAAGACATTGAAAATAGAAATACCATACCATATGATCCAACAATTGCATTATTGGGCATTCTTCTAAAGAAAACAAAACCACTCTCTTATAAAGATATCTGCACCCTCATGTTTATTGCAGCATTATTTAAAAGCCAAGACATGGAAACAATCTAAATGTCTATCAATAGATGAATGGATAAAGAAAATGCAGTGTGTGTGTGTGTGTGTGTGTGTGTGTGTACACAAAAGAAATCCTGTCATTTGGAACAATATGGATGGATCTTAAGGACATTATGCTAAGCAAAATAAGTCAGATATAGAAAGACAAGAAGTGTAAGATCTCACTTACATGTGTAATCTAAAAAACAAACTAAAACAACAACCAAACTCATAGATACAGAGAACAGACCAGTGGTTGCCAGAAGTGGGGGAACAAGGAGGGTTAAAATGGGTGCAAGTGCAGCCAAGGAAACAACCCAGAAAATTAANAAAAAAAAAAAAAATGGGTGCAAGTGTTCAAAAGGTACAAACCTCCAGTTATAAGATAAATAAGACCTGAAGATATAATGTTCAACATGATAACTATAATTAGTAACACTGTATTGTATATTTGAAAGTTGCTAAGAAAATAGATCTTAAACATTCTCATCACACATACGAAAGATTGTAACTGTATGTAGTAATGGATGTTAACCAGACTTACTATGGTAATCTGTATATTGTATATTAGTCAATATATACACATATCAAATCATTATGTTGTATACCTAAAATTAACACATCAAATGACATAAATGTCAGTTATATTTCAGTAGAAAACAACCAACCAATTGGCCCAATTAAAAAGTGGGCCAAAGGCCTGAAGAAACACCTCACCAAAGAAGATGTACAGATTGCAAATTAGAATATGAAAAGATGTTGCGTATCATCTGTCATTAGGGAGCTGTCAATTAAAACAACAGTCAGATACTACCACACACATATAGAATGGTAAAAATCCAGAACATCAACAGTACTAAATGCCATTGACAATGTGGAGCAACAAGAATTGTCATTCATTGCTGATTGAAATGTAATATGGTGTAGAAGTTTGGAAGACAGTTTGGCAACTTCTCACAAAACTACTCTTATTCTTACCATAGGATCCATCAATCAAACTCTTTGATATTTACCCAAAGTTGAAAACATATATGCACACAAAAATCTGCACATAGATGCTCACAACAACTTTATTTACAATTGCCAAAGCTTGGTAGCAATCAAGATGTCCTTCAGTAGATGAATGGATAAATAAAATGTAATACATCCATAAAGTGAAATATTAATCAGTGGTCAAAGGAAATGAGCTATCAAGCTACAAAAAGACATGAAAGAAACTTAAATGCTTATTACTAAGTGAAGGAAGCCACTCTGAAAATGATTCAATACTATATGATTCTAATTACATGACATTCTAGAAAAGTCAAAACCATGGAGACAATGAAAATATCAGTGGTTTCCAGAGGTTAGGAAAGAGAGAGATGAATGGACAGAGGACGAAGGATTTTTAAGGCATTGAAACTATTCCATATGATATTATAATGGTAGATATATGTCATTATACTTGTTAACCCATAGAATGTGCAACACTAAAAGTAAACCAGAGGGGCACCTGGATAGGTCAGTTGGTTAGGCTTCCAACTCTCGATTTCAGCTCAGGTCTTGGTCTCAGAGTTCATGAGATTGAGCCCCAGGTCAGGCTCTGTGCTGACAGCATTGAGCCTGTTTGAGATCCTCTCTCTCTCTCTCTCTCTCTCTCTCTCTCCCTTCCTCCTTCCCTCCCTCCCTTTCTCTCAAAATAAATATACATTAGAGTGAATGATGAATGAATAAATAAATAAAAATAAACCATAATGTAAACTATGAACTTTCAGTGATAACAATGTGTCAACGAAGGTTCATCACAATGTACCTCTCTGCTGAGGGATGCAGATGGTGAAGGCTGTGTATATGTGGAGGTTGGGGACATATGGGAACTCTAACTTCTGCTCAGTTTTTCTGTGAATGCAAAACTCTTCTAAAAAATAAACCTATTTTTCAAAAAAGGCACTGTAGCCAGATGCCCAACATATAAGGTCACATGAACAACAGGGCAAACAGCACCACCTTCTAGAACCTAGCAAGGGCATCAAAAAGGGAGAACCCACAAATGTATTCCATATCTGTCACCTACCAGCATATTAACACAGCTCCAAAGGAAAAGCCAAAAGTCATATTCTGTCCTCCCAAACAATTTTTTGTTTTCATGACCTGAAGCTGGTGAGGCCTCTGTGGATCAACAAGGGGGAGTGGCGGAATCTGCAAGCACTCCTACTGACGGGAAATTGTGTCCAGTATGTTTCAGGGGAGCTGTCTTGGTACCTCAACAGAAGCCAGCTATATCCCAACCGGCTGAGTCATCCTCTAGCTTTGGCCCAGGAAAGAGCCTCCCTGAAATACCTGCCAAACTCCACAGTCACTTTCAAAATATAGTTCAGCCTCTGCAGGCCTCTAAGTGTCATCAGAGCCTAAAAGGGCCACAGCCACAGCGGGAGAAGCTTCTTCACATGTCCTCAGTTTTTTCCTCTTTTGCCATCGTGTTGCTCACTCTATTGCCTTCCTCTGAAATCCCTCTAGTTTAATCCCAATTTCAAAAGTTCTATTTGACCTGCTCTATGCCTGTAATGAAACAAGTGTGGAAACCCAGTAACTGCAAGACTCACCAACAGGAGGAAAAGAACAAGCTTTACCAGCTTCCCAGGATCATGCCCCATATACATCCTCCTACAAGGGCCTGTGTTTCCATGCGAAGGCAACGTGCACAACTGTGCTGGGGTGACTCCCACTCAGGAGCAGGCATGCAGCCCCATCTCTACCACCAGATGTGAAAGGAAGTAGTAATGGGCCCTCTACCCCAACAGAGGCTGAAGAAAATCGATCTGGGGGAGTATCCCATGGTGCTTGTTTGCTAGCCCTCTCCAAAAGAATTTAAGATCACTTACAAAAACTGGCAACATAAAATAAAGATGAAGGAGAAACATGGGAAGCTGAGGGGTTTCGATTCAGTAGATTGGGAGTGAAAAAGGATTGGCTACAATTCAATGAGCTCTAATGTCACTGTTCCCCACCTCATTCTGTCCCTTCTTTACTGGTCCTATATGATTCTTTCATGTCAAGGTCACCAAAGACCACCATAATGCTAAATTCAATGGCCAATTCTGTCTTCATTTTACTTGAGCCACTAGCAGAATTTCACAGAGTTGATGACTGCCTGCTCTCTGGAAAATATTCTTCCCTTATTTTTCTTCTTCACTGGCCCCTCCTTCTGTTCTGGTTTCTCCTAATTAGAATAATTAGAATGTCCTAGGGCTCAGTTTTTAGAACTCTTTTCTATCTTCTCAGTAGTGGGGGAATCTCACCCTTTTTCACAGCCTTCGGGAGTATGCCGCCACATACCCATGACTCCCAGATTCTTATCCAGAGCCCATACTCTCCCCAGAACCCTAGGCTCCTTACATCCAACTGCTCTTCCAGCTGTCCAACATACATCTCAAACTCAAAACTGTCCAAAACAGGTCTCCTGATACCTGGACCAGATCCACCTGCCCACAGTTTTCCCTATTCAATGACAACTTCATCCTCCCAATTTCACCAAAAAGTTTACAGTCATCCTTGACATCTGTCTTTCTCAATTCCCACATCCAATCTGTTGCAGAATCCTGTTGACTATCTCCAAAGTATGCCCAGGATCTGACCACTTTTCACCACCTCCCCTGAGACCACTCTGGTACAGGCCTGGGGTACTACAGTGGTTTCTTCACTGGATTCTGCTTTTGCCTTTGCCCTTGTCAGACTATTCTGAACCCAGAAGTCAGCATTTACTGTTGAAATGTTAAGTTAGGCTTAGGTCCTCACAAGGACCTACATGGCTCCACATGATTTAATCCCCATTACTTCTCCAGTCTACTCTCCTCTCATCTATTCCTTTCCAGCCACATTGGCCTCCCTGCTTCTTCTTAAACACCCCGGGCTCTCCTCCACCTTCAGGTCTTTGTACTTGCTGTTCCTCCTGCTTGAAATACTCTTCCCCCTTATCTCCTCTAAGCCTTTGCTCAAATGTCTTCTCAATGAGGCCTTCCCTGATCACTTTAATTAAAACTTCAAATGGCCTCAAGACCCTATCCTCTTCTTCTGCTTTATTTTCCCCATAATACATCCCCTTCTAACACACTACACAATTTATTGACTTATTTTGTTTATTGCAATTAGAGTGAAAACTACATTAATGAAGGACTTGTTTCTATTTTTCTTTACTGCTTAATTACTGGCTCTCGGAACTGTTCCTGGCATATAGTATATGGCTCAGCACATAAATGTTGGATAGATGAATGGATGCATAAATGGATGGATAAGTGGATGAGTGGATGGACTGGTGGATGGAAAGAGTGGATGGCAGGACTTGTGCTTCAGCTGCCAGATTCCTAAAGATCCCATAGGGGGAAAATGTCACAAATCAAGGAGAATTCAGCATTTAAGACACAGATCTCCCCACATCCACTCTGCCTATGTAACTGCAATGCTAAATCATAACATAAAATGAAATGAAGTGTCCATGGAATCATTAGGATTAGGCTAGTTTAGTTTTGTCTCCATCAGCCATAGCTCACAAGAAGCTGGCTGGGGAAATACTTATGATTACGAGAGTCAAAAATGGCAGGCTATGACTCCAATGCTTGGGAAGGTGGCTAGAGGAAGAGTTAATAAACTAAAAGTACGAGTTTTCTATTGAGTTTCTACCATGTGACAAGACACTAGGCTCTTGGCCAACATTATTTCATTAAATCCTTGTCACACTGGGAAGCCAGTATTATTACCCCATTTTACAAATCAGGAAACTGAAGTTCAAAGAGGTTAAGTTATTTTCACAATGTCCCAAATACATAGTAAGAGTCAGGATTCAAACTAGATCTGTATGAATCAAAAGTTCTTGCTCTTTATGGGGAACCTGGGTGGCTCAGTCAGCTGAGTGTCCGACTTCAGCTCAAGGCATATCTTAAGATTCTTGAGGTCAAGTCCCACTCGGGCTCACTGCTGTCAGTACAGAGCCTGCTTCAGATGCTCTGTTCTCTTCTCTGTCTCTGTCCCTCCCCAGCTTCTGCTTGCTCTCTCTCTCTCTCTCTCTAAAATAAATAAGCATTTTTAATGTAAAAACAAAGCCCAATTCTTGCTTTTTCCATACCAACAGATACTCTAGAAATGGTGAACTAACTTTTGATGGTTTTAGACCAATCAATTTTCCCTTCCTGTCACTCCTTCATCATACTTAGTCTCAGTATATCAAACATCTTTGAACTGGGCAAGAAGAATAAGAAAGAAGAAGCTGAAACTGAGCCTTTGTGTCCTAATTAATGCTGAAGATTTCCAGCAGAATAAAAAAAATCAATAGTCTGAAACCAGACACCTTTTCATCAGTTTTACACACATACACCCACCCATGTGCACACCAAAGACAAGTAGGAAAACACAATATTAAAACTTACCACACTACTATCGTCACCCAAATCTCTCATGGGTCTTAAGTACCGAAGACGTGCTGTTCAGTAGCTAACAATCCCACAGACGCTGCTTAACGCTCAAGAAAGATAAGCATATTTCACCAGCATCAGCCTTGCAACAGCCCCAGAGAAATCTTCTTCCTCCCACTCATGTTTCTTCCCAAGCATTGTAGGTCATGCCATGGCCTCCACCTCCACCCAACTTACAGAAACCTGGCTCATAACACCCTGCAATTAATATCATCAGACATGCAAGTCTGATTGTCCCTATTGAGCATGTTCACACGTACCAGAGAACACTGTCCTTTGCAATCAGGGAAACACTAACTGATTCACTGTCAGCAAGTGTTTCTCCAAATCCTGCAAGGTATTTATACTTATGTATTCCCACTCTCACCACATCTGCTTCCTTTTTAATCATTTCTGTGAAATTGGTCAACCAGCCAGTTTAGGTGCTCAGTGCGTACGCACAGTTAAAGCAGAAGGCTCCCACAGGGATTAGGCTTCCCCCTGACTTTGTTTCCCTTACCAGGACCAACCTACCAAGCCAACTATCTCATACCCACTTCTACCCAGCAGCCCCTGGGAAGACTAAGAAAACTCAGTAATGAATATTGCTGTTGGCTTCAACATTTGGACCCCGCCAGCCAGTAAGAATATTTTTTGGTTCTTGCTTTAAAAATAAGACCTACTGGGCCATGTGGGTGGTTCAGTCCATTGAGCATGTGACTCTTGATTTCGGTTCACATCATGGTCTCACAGTTTCCTGAGTTGGGGCCCCACGTCAGGCTCTGTATTGACTGCGATGGTGTGGAATCTGCTTGAGATCTTCCCTTTCTCTCCACCCTACCCTCCCTCGCACTCTCTCTGTCTCTCTCAAAATAAATGAATAAACTTTTAAAAAAATAAATAAAATAAAAATGAGACCTACTGGAGTGTGTGTAGACTGCACCTATGAAATTGAGGTTGTGCCATCAAGACCAGAACACAAAGTAAACAAAGGAGATTTAGAAAACAGTTCTTTGCAAAGACAGAAGTATCAAATGTTGCCAAGACCTGACTCACCTTTTTAACTACAGGCTCTACATTAGTACAGAAATTGTTCTAAAAAGGGACAAGATCCTTTGAAAACCACTTATTATAGTAAACTAAACAATACATCAATAAAGACAAAAGAATGAGTAGCAGTTTCATCAGGTGCCCATCTGGATACATAAACATGGAGGAAAGTGATGAAATAGGCCCTTGATTTTACTTTCTCACTCTTGTTACACTTGAGTAACCCTGAAAGCATAGAGGCAGGGCCCAGAGCAAAATGAAAATGTGGAGTCCCTTGTTTGCAAATTGCTGAGAATTTCAAAATAGGCAGCAGAGCATTAAAATAAGCACAGGACCCTTCTAAGACTGGAGCCCTGTGCAATTATATAGGTTGCACACCTACAGAACGGGCTCTGCAGACAGAGAATTTGTCCTCTAAGTGATTGAAAGAGACCAGGAGGGGAATTGTGGCTGAATTACCTGCTCTCAGGCATCATTCATCCTGGGCAGAGTGCCCTAGAAAGCTCAAGGATCTCATGAAGGATCATTTCATGCTGGTATTGCTTGGAGAGGAAAAGAGTAATTTCTCCCTTAGGACAAAATCCTGAACTGGACTTTGCAAATATGTCTGTTCCTTGGGAGATTCAAAAGCTTTCTAATTGTGTAACTGGTATTTTTTTTATTATTTATTTAAGATTGGGCCCAATTAACCTAACCAACTAGATTATCTGGAAAGATAAATCTTGCAGAAATGGACCCAGTGAGAAATCTGAGTGCTAGCTGGCAGAAAATTTCCTGTAATTTTCGCTGGAGAAGAGATTTCTCTATTCTAACCAGTTGGAAGAGTACTTTTTGGTCATCAGCTTAGTAATGACTGAATTTTGTAAGAACTAATTACAAAATATAAGACTCAACTCTATGGCTAAGAGAGCAAATTAGTCTTCAAGCCAATTTCCAAAAAAAATTTTGAGAAGATTAGCTCAGTCATTTCTTTTTTTCTCTTTCTGCTTCTTAACTGGCCTTCCTTCTTCATGCTATTCAGGGCTTCAGTGGAATAACCAGCAGGCCTACACTTTCTACCCACCACCACCTCCCAATCAAAGTTCACTCATCCTGTGAACCAAAAGCCTCCTCTAATAAATTAAATTTAGAAACGTGTTTAATGATGTCAGATAGGTTGGTGGTGGAGGTGAGCCCAAGAGGAGGCCAGTGGAGGAGCTCATTTAAAACACAGCCTTTCCTCAAAGGATGCCATGTAAGCCATTGCCTTCTCCAATCACTAGAACAATGACCCTTTCAATAAGAGTAAGCTAACTTACTCCCTTTCTTCAACTGGACTTTGAACACCAGGGAAAATATTTGTTCACCTTTAGTCCTGAGTTTTTAGTCAACATGGACTCAGAACTGCCCTTGATGAACTGCTTCTCAAATCGTACCCACAGGAAAAAGTTATAGGATAAGGAGAGAGCAGAAGAGAGGACATTTTTAAACATCATGTGTTAACTGAAACATGGAAAAGTAAAGTGATGATGTTCCAAACAATGGAGGAAAGAAGATACCCTTTAAGCCCACAGCTTTTCCTGAAAGTTTACTTTTTCAGGCCTTACCAAGTTCCTCATTAACAATACTCCATTTCCAAATCTGACAATATACCTTATGATTCAGTACAATCACTGATTGATAATGTACCAGAAGGAAAATTCAGAAGCTTAAGGGGGCTCAGTGTGAGAGTCAAAGCTGTCTTCCCTAAAATGTAGGACTGTGTTATCTGAAGGTAGTAGTGGGTGCTTTTTCAGTGATAGCCCCAATTGAGGGTTAATGGGTGGGGTTGGGGAGAATGGGGAAAATAGGTGATGGGCATTGAGGAAGGCACCTGTTGGGATGAGCACTGGGTACTGTAGGTAAGTGATTAATCACAGGAATCTACTCCTAAAGCCACGACTTCACAGTATGTTAGCTACCTTGAGAATAAATAAATAAGTAATACTTTTTGAGTTTAGTTGACATACAAAGTTACATTAGCTTCAGATGTACAACATAGTTATTTGACAAGTTTAAACACTATGCCATGCACACCATAAGTGTAGCTATAATCTGTCACCATGCAACACAATTACAATACCATTGACTATATTCCCTATGCTGTCCCTTTTATTCCTATGACTTACTTACTCCACAACTAGGACGCTGTATTGCCCGCTCCCTTTCATCCTTTTTGCCCGTCCTCCCACCCTCTCCCCTTTGGCAACCAACAGTTCGTTCTCTGTGTTTACAGGTCTGAATCTACGTTTTGTTTGTGCCTGTATTCATTTGCTTGATAGCCTCAGTCTTTTGTTTTCACAAGAACAAATTTCATGCCAATGTCAAGATCAATCAAAATCAAAACATTTTCTCTGTTGCCTTCTTCCTATTTCTAATTCTTCAAAAATTCTTCTTTCAAGTCATTGGGGAGGGGCAGGAAATGGGTTTTCTGCATTTCAGGAAAATTGAAAAAAAGATCACTAGAGTGGTATGTAAATTTTACTTCTGATCAAAAAAAAAAAAATTAGAGCCACCAACAAGAGGAAGGAAACATCCCATCATAGCCTTTTCTGAAATCTGGGCAATTTCTCTGTAAAGGAGGTCCTGGAAAAAAGTTGCTACCAGCAGAGCAATTGTGGGTTTAAGGGTAAGTATAATGAGAGGAACAGGCAGAGACGAAAGTGAGGAAATGGAAATGAGACTGAGACTGAGGCAAAATAAAAGACTCCAGCCCCTTTTAATGGTTTCATAGAGTCAAGCTGATTCTCTGGTGGAAAAACCAACTCCCATCCAAGAACCAATCAGAATGCAACCACTATCAGGGTGCAGAACCAGTTTCGTCCATTCGCCCACTCTCTCTTACTCATTACCACCAGAGAACACAAATAATTAAAAATAATTCCAAAAGCAAAACCAACAACTCTTATCATAATCAATAAGAAAACAATTAGATATTATCAAGTTTTTTATGCACGTTTTTCTCCAGAAGCCATAATCTTTTTCCTTGATTGCATGTTCCTGATAGGCTGATGGCCCCTGAACACGCAAGAGCACAGAAGGAAGTCCTGAGCTCAGCAGATAGAGGCAAAAGGCTCTGACTCATGCTCTCTTATTCTTTCCTGCATCTCTCTCTCTCTCAGTGGAAAACACCAGAGAGGAACAAAACCTTCTTCAGACGATGCTGATTTGGAGGAAATTAAAGTGATAAAATTTACTCTATCATCTAGTGTGGCTGTTATTACTACTGTTATTATTATTAAATTCTGCACATGATTTGTTTCAATTATGAGAACCATTACTGTGACATGAAAATACTGAGCAGCATCCATTCCTACATCCGAACCCATAGTTGGGTGATCGCTGGCATAAAGGTAAAGTTTCCCAAGACTTCTGACAGAAGCTTTCTTTCTAGGGGAAAAAGTGACTGTAGTACCTCTCCTTTAAGACAAAACAACTTCCAATTTTCTGAAAGATTATTTAGTTCTTATCTACCAAAGAAATAAAAACCTCCATCAAATGATAGTAATATTATCTTGTTGTCATCTCAAGTAGATTTCCCAATAATTGATCTGGGCTACAACATTTTAAGAAACAATTTTCCAGCATCCAAGAAATGTGTAAGTTGTCTGAAGAACAGCAGTGTATCTGCACAGGCAGAGAGAGAAGGAATGTCAAGGTGCTCAGCACCAGCCGAACTGAAGAAAACTCGTTTGTTCTATACACTTGTCAAATCACTAAGCTGTTTACCTGAAATTAATGTGGCATTGCATGTCAACTATATTTAAATTTTTAAAAAAGGAAAACATGATTGTTCTAGCAACAAAGCATCAATGCAGAGATATCTAGATGATAAAGTGTCAGACTGGACTTCAAGGAAGTAATGGAGCAGAGAAACAGAGAAACTGTCCAATTCTCAGAGGGAGAATAGACAGCCCTGGCTCAAAGCCTGGGACTTCAGTATGAACCACCAGAGCTTTAAGTCCTTGCTCGCCTCCAGGGCATCCCTCTCTGACCCAGTATCATACCTCTGGTAATGAAATCAAGAACTGCTTCTTTAGCTTCAGTCATAGTCCCAACTGGGCTTTGCTAAATTCACTCCCTATGTGCCTCTGTTGGGTTTCAAAGGCTTCTGGTTCTGGACTCCGGCTTAGCCAGCCCTCTTAGGCCTGTCAGCAGATCTTGGCAGCTCTGCTTTGGCCCTTGCTGCTCTCTGTAAGCTCTTCGATTCTCGTTAGCAAATTAGCCTCACTCCATCCTCCACCCATTACCCCCTACTCCTAGCTCCAACCCATAGGATGCAGGATACATTTGGCCAGTATTACTCTTAGCTGAGTTTACCTCATTGTAATCCAATGGGAGGTTGGGGTTATCAAACACAGAAAAAGAATTTTAAAAAGCAACAATACATTGAAGAAGAACTTCTATCTCAGAAGCCAAGGTAAAACCAACACAGACCATGGTTTGGCAGACTTTGTCTTGTTATGACCTCAACTGTTTGACTTTACTGGTCCAAAAATGTACATGTAAGTACACCTCCAAGACAGTGTATTTATTTCCACTTTCAACACAACTGCTTCACTATTTTTGGTGCCACACATTATGAATTTACCTTTTTGGGCATTGGGTATTTTTTTATTCTCATAAGAATTATTTGGGGGGGCAGGCACCTGGATGGTTCAGTCAGTTAAATGACTGACTCTTGATCTCAGCTCGGTCATGATCTCACAGCTCACAAAATCAAGCCCCAAGACAGACTTTGCACTGACTCTCTCTTTCCCTCTTTCTCTGTCCCTCCCCCACTCGTGCTGTGCCTCTCATAATAAATAAATAAACTTTAAAAAAAATAAAGAATTCTTTTTTGATACTACAATTCCTCTTCTAGGTATTGACCCAAAGGAATTGAGAGCAGGAACTCCAACAAATAATTGTACACCGATGTTCATAGGAGGATTATTCACAGTAATTAAAAGATGGCATATTAGTTAAGGTTCTCCAAAAAAATAGAACCAATAGTATATCTACTTATAGCTAATCCATACATCCTCATGTCTATATCTATTATCTATATGTAGCCAAATCTATAGCTATATTATATATAAAGACTTATTTTAGGAATTGGCTAACATGATTGTAGAGGCTAGCCTGTCCAAAATCTTCAGTGTAAGCCAACAGGTGAAACTCAGGGAAGAGATGATACTGCAATTTGAGTCCAAAGGCAGTCTGCTTGAAGAATTCTCTCTTGATCAGGAGAGGTCAGTATTCTAAAAAGGCCTTCAACTGATTGGATGAGGCCCATCCAAATAATGGAGAGCTATCTGCTTTACTCAAGTCTACTGAGTTAAATGTTAATCTCATTTTAAAAATACCATCAGGGGCATCTGGGTGGCTCAGTTGGTTTTGGCTCAGGTCGTGATCTCATGGTTTATGATTTTGAGCCCCACATCTGTCAGTGCGGAACCTGCTTGGGATTCTCTCTCTCTCTCTCTCTCTCTCTCTTTTTCTCTCTGCCTCTCCTCTCCCTCAAAATAAGTGAACAAAAACTTTAAATAAATTAAATTTAATTTAAAATACCTTCACAGAAACATCTAGAATAAGCTTTGACTGAATGAATATCTCAGTAGTGTGGTCTAGAGAAGTTAACACAAAAAATAAGCCATCACAAATGGAAACAACCTAAATGTTCTTCAACATATGAATGGATAAACAAAATGTAGTATATACATACAATGGAATATTATTCAACCTTAAAAAGTATGAAATTCTGACACATGCAATCTATCATATGGATGGATCTTGGAAGATATTATGCTAAGTGAAATGAGCCAGTAATAAGAGAACAGCTATTGTATAATTCCACTTATATGACATACATTGAATCATCCGACTGATAGAGACAGTAAAATGTGATTACTAGCAACGAGTCAGGGAGTTGTTGTTTAATGAGTATGGAGTTTCAGTTTGATGAAACAGTTCTGGAGATGAATAGCTGTGATCTCTAATGTGAATATACTTAATGCCATTGAATTACACACTTAGAAATGGTTAAAATGGCAAATTTTATGTTATGTTTAACTTACCATAATAAAAAATTAATTGCTTATAGGCATAGGCTTTACTATGAGCCAGATACTATGCTAAGTGCTTTATATGGATTTTCTCATTTAATGCCTACTGATGTCCCCACTTTATAGTAATAAATACAATATAATAAAGTCTCCTAGAGAAAGTGACTTACTCAGAGTACACTAGTAGGAAGCAGACCTGGGATTGAAACCCCCAGAGTCTGACTCCAAAGTCTCTGTGCTTAGTCAGAGTGCTAAATTGAAAAGAGTGACTACATTAACCCAAAGAAATAAAAAGAAAATTAAAAATCTATCAAATATTATTTTAAATTTTATTCAATACATAAGAGACTTAAAGAATGAAGTCCCAAAACTTTGTCAAACCCAGAATGAGTATAACTCATAATAGGACACCTGAAATAATCCTATATCAAGCTTCATCATGAGAGGTTCTTATCCCAAAACCATAGCATTTCCAGAAATAAGACAATAAAATTTGATGCCCAAGAAGTAGAATATTTTCCTGACACCTGCNGAGCTTTTCCACCATTTTCAGAAACAAGGTAGGGTTTTCCACTCTTGCTATTTTTATTTAAAATAGAACTGGAAGTTCTAGCCACAGCAGTCAGATAAGAAAAAGAAATAAAAGGCATCCAAATTGGTAAGGAAGAAGTAAAGCTTTCACTATTTGCAGATAAAATGATACTATATATAGAAAGACCTAAAGACTCCACCAAAAAACTACTAGAACTCATAAGTGAATTCAATAAATTTACAGGATACAAAATAAATATACAGAAATCTGTTGGATTTTTATATACTAATAAAAAAGTAGCAGAAAGAGAAATTAAGAAAACAATCTTATTTGCAATTGCACCAAAAATAATAAAATACCTAGGAATAAACTTAACCAAAGAGGTGAAAGATCTGTACTCCAAAATATAAAACACTAGTGAAAGAAACTGAAGAAGACACAAGCAAATGGAAAGATATTCCATGCTCATGAATTGTAAGAATGAATATTATTAAAATGTTCATTCTACCCATGTAATCTACATATTTAATGCAATCTTTATCAAAATACCAATAGCATTTTTTACAGAACTAGAATAAATAATCCTAAATTTTGTATGGGATCTTGAATAGTTAAAGAAATCCTGAAAAAGAACAAAGCTGGAGGTATCCACAATCCCAGTTTTAAAACTATACTACAAAGCTATAGTAACAAACAGTATGGTACTGACACAAAAATAGATATACAGATCAACAGAACAGAATAGAGAGCCCAGAAATAAATCCGCACTTGTATGATCAATTAATCTATGATAAAGGGGGCAAGATTATTCAATGGGGAAAAGACAGATTTCAATACATGATGCTGGGAAAACTGGAGAGATACATGCAAAAGAATGAAACTGGATCACTTTCTTATACCATACACAAAATTAAACTAAAAACAGATTAAAGACCTGAATGTGAGACCTGAAACCATAAAACTCTTAGAAGAAAACATAGGAAATAAATTCTTTGACATTGGCTATAAAAACATTTTTCTGGATCTGTCTTCTGAGGCAAGGGAAACAAAAGCAAAATTAAGCTATTGGGACTACACCAAAATAGATTTTGCACAGCAAAGGAAACTATGAATAAAATGAAAAGGCAACCTACTGACTGAGAGAAGATGTTTGAAAATGATATATCTGATAAGGGTTTAATATCCAAAATGTATAAAGAATTTAAAGAACTGAGCTCCCAAACCCCCAAGTAAACCAATTAAAAATGGGCAGAGGACCTAAATAGACATTTTCCAAAGACATACAGATGGCCAACAGACACACAAAAAGATGCTCAGTATCACTAATCATCAGGGATTTGCAAATTGAGACCACAATGAGATATCACCTCCATCTGTCAGAATGGCTAGAATCAAAAAGACAAAAAATAACAACTGTTGGCGAGGATGTGGAGAAAAAGGACCCCTCTGCACTATTGATGGGAATGCAAATTGGTGCAGTCACTGGCGAACACAGTATAGAGGCTCCTCAAAAAATTAAAAATAGAATTACCACATGATCCAGTAATTTTACTACTGGGTATTTACCCAAAGCAAAATGAAAATACTAATTCAAAAAGATATATGCACCCCTATATTATTGCAGCATTATTTACAATAGCCAAATTATGGAAGCAAACCAAGTATTCTTTGATATATAGATGAATAAATAAAGATGTGGTATTCTTAAAAAAAAAAAAAAAGAATAAGATTTTGCCACTTGTACCAACATGGATGGACCTAAAGGATATAATCCTAAGTGAAGTAAGTCAGACTGAAAAAGACAAATACCATATAATTTCGATCAAATGTGGAATCTAAGCAACAAAACAAAGGAACAAAATTTAAAAAGACAAACAAAAGAATAGACTGTTACACACAGAGAAGAAATTGGCAGTTGCCTGAGGGGAAGTGGATGGGGGAGGCATGAAACAGAGAAAGAGAATTAAGAGTATATTTATATGATTAGCACTGAGTAATGTATAGAATTGTTGAATTATTGTACACCTAAAACTATTATAACACTGTACGTGAATTATATTTCAATTAAAAAGTATGGTGGTCCCATTTGTATTTTCAAAGTGTTTAGTCATCTACCTGTGAATGAATCCTTACAGAAAGGCCAAAGGTTTATAGACTAAAACAGTAACAAAGCTTCCCTCTTGGGAGAGTAATAGATGGAGAAGAAAGTAGGTAAACAAAGGAGAAACCATTGTGTCTGACTCTTACACAGTTTCAGTTTTACAAAAAAGATAATCATCTAGCTGACATTTTTTGAATGTACTATGGTGGGTTTTGTTCTAACAAGCTGAAAAGACAGAGTGCTTGCCTGCGAACCCATCTAAAAAACAAGTAAAATGTCTTCTGTCTCCATGCACAATTCATCCCATAGACATGACCCATGTTGATATTCTAGCCCCACCAGGGAATTTTTACCAACTCAGTTCTTCAAATGTGCCCTCCCTCTCCAATCCTCCTCCTCTCACGGACTTCTTGATTACCAACACAAAAAACAAGAAGAATAGCCCAGGTTTATATGCCTAAGGCAGTGTCATCTGTGGTTAAGGCTTGGGCTCTAGAGTTAGATCAGATGGGCATCTGCCATTTGTTCACTGTGTGACCTTGGACAAGTCTCTTAATATGCCTGTGCCTCTGTTTCCTCAGTCAATAGGTACTGACCCTCATAGGTTTGGTGAGAGGATTACATGAGCTAAGACATGTTTAAGCACTCTGAATAATGTTTACCATGTATTAAATGCTCAGGAAATGTCAGCCATAGACAAATCAAAGAGCTATCTGCAAGCAACAGACTGTCCCAGTGATGAAGAGAAAAGAAAAAAGTCATCCAAGAGGGCAGGAATCTTAAGAGAATTTTACAGATGATGGCACAAAGAAGGACACAATGGCTCAATGTCTTGCCTGAGGTCACACAGGTGGTCAGCAGCAGTGCCAGGACCAGAAATCAGGCTCTCTCTGCCACAGCAAAATGCCATCAAGGAAGAAAAAGGAGGAGAGCTCGAATACTGGCTCTCCACTTAGGTACATGTTACAGGTCTTATCTATTCCATAATTATAAATTATAATGTTACAATAACACCTGAATAACTGATTCTCTTAGCGGGGGAGTAAGAGCTACTCTGCAGACTCTACCTACGGGGGTAGGGGAGAGGTAAAACAATTGTATCCATGTTAAAGACTTAAGGCAAAGCTTGTTTCTACAAAGTATCTGGGATAGTAGCCCAGAATGTCAGACTACTTCCGCAGAGCTCCCAGAGAGACACCAAACAGTCTAAAAGATCTGGCCCAGGCTTAGTGCTCAGTCCTGACCACACAGCCTGCAAGCCCTAAAGGGAGATCACAGAAGCAGTGGAGTGGACGGGGAGTGTATGCTGGGCAAAACGTGGAGACTGGACCCCAGAAATAGATAGTGCTAGAAACACCTCCACCATATAACTTCTGCCTTTCAGCTTGCCATACCCCCACCCATCTACACCCCAAGCCGCCTCTTCCCCATCAGGCTTTCCATGCAGTCCTCTCCTACCTCTCCCACCTTTCCAATCTTTCTACCCATGAACCTCTCACAGATCATCCTGCATCACAACCCACTGTCCCCAAGCATAGATAAACATTTTTGAGCCTCAGTGCTTTGTCCCTGCTTTTCTTTTCTCCTAGAATACCTGCCACCTGCTGTCTCATGATCCCTTTCCTCTCGACCAAAACTGCTGGGCAAAATCCTTTCCCAGAAAACAAACCATTCCATGAAGCTATCCTACAATAAGAAGTCCTCTTTCCATTCTCCGCACTCCCAGAATCTTCTAGCTCTTTTTCTGGCACCTGATAAATTCCAGTCTCCTCTCAAGACTCTCTTTCCTTTATAACCTTACATCAGTGTATCATTAACAAGAGGTTAAGACTCAGTAAATGCTAGCTGCTAATATGGAGGTCAGAATAGTGGCTGGGAAACCGACATGCAGCAGAGGAAGCCGAGAAGGATGGAAATGAAGAGTGAGCACAACAGCAAAGACTTACTATGTGTCAAAACTATTGTTTAACCTGTGTTAACTCACTCAGTGCTAGAGACAACCCCATGAGGTAGGTCCTATTAATATCTCCACATTACAGAGGGGGAAACTGAGGCACAGATGGTCTAAGTAACTTGCCCAAGTTTCGAACAGTAGGGTTTTGAATTAAACTAGGCCAACAGGTTCTTTATATTGTTTCTTTGCAACACTGTTCCTTCTAACTCTGCACCCCTGAAAACCACTTCAACTGTTCCACCCACTGTATGCACTGCCTTTCTGATTCAAAAACACACTCTGCAACTTGCAATTATGGCACCAAATTTCCACCAAAGGTTTTCTGAGCCAGAAATGAAACATCAATGCTGGCCAGATCTGCCATGACAGTAAATAACATATGACAAAGTCTCAAATCCAAAACATTGCTTAAGCAAAATTATAGATATTTTGAAAGGAATGGGCCCCAGGTCATTCACCTAGCTTATTATTTGCCATCATTTCCATTGCTAAATCCTGAAATATATACCACAACTATCTGCAGGCATACACATCTAACAGTCAATCTAAATATTGTTTTGATAGTGTTGTACATGAATTTAGCGTCAGTCCTTCCATCGTGGCCCAGAGTTTACTTTCTGGGCCTGCACTCAGAGAGCCATGAGACTATCCTCAGGTGCAAGGAAAAAAACAAATAAGAAGACAAGGGTTAATATCCCCTGCTAATGGTTATTTATGACACAGTTTGCATACTTTGTCCTTGAGATAATGGCTATTCCCTTAAAACTCCCCTACAACCCTAAACCTTACCTTCAAAATAACAAGTGTTTTCCTACATACCAGGATAAGGGCCGCTCTCTTTCTCACTCTGTAGTCTTTGTACCATAACCACTCAAGTCTGCTTCTGTACTGCCCACTTGCCTGCTTGCTTGTTATAAAAAGCCCTAAGTCCTTGGACTCGGGGCCACACGTTTAGAGTTCTGTGTTAACTCTGTGTGGTCCCGGCCAGTAATAAAGACTCCCTTAATTTGGCTCAGTGGTCTCGATTGGTCTCTGTGTCTCTCGGTATAACATTTTGGAGGCCCCAGTGAGATTTCGGAGACCCCAGACCTCCAGGTTCCTGTCCTCTTCCAGGGCAAAACAGGAGACGCCTGCACCCTCCCCAGCTCCTGAAGACGTCCTGGACCCAGGGAAACACTATATCATTCCGCTGCCCCAAAAATGGCCCCAGTTAATCTGTGGGAGTCGCCTGTCTAAACCTCCGGAGGTAAGTCGGTTTATCATCTGAATTCTGAATGCGCATGTGGTTCTGTCTTGGGGATTAAGTGGAAGACTGGATGCAGCACTACTTCCTGTCCCAGGGCCACACCGAGATGTCAGATAGGCCCATCAGTAAACCTGTAAACCTGTTTTGTGGCCACTTTTGTACCTGTTTCGTCCTGTTGTCATTGTAATTATTTTTAGTCTCATCTGTAGGAATTCTGGTATGGCGCCCAACCCGGCCCACCCATGGCAGTGGAAGGGGGACCTGAATACTCCCCAGAGACTTCAGATGTCTCTCTGTTACAGGGCTCCAATTCTGTCTGGCCCACCCACAGTGGTGGAAGGGGGAGCTAATCACTCCCCAGAGACTCCAACAGTCTCATCTGTAGAAATTCTGTAGGAGGGAATGTAATAACCTCGGTGTGTGACTCAGTCTGGCTTGCCTGCTGGGTTCAATTCTGTGGCTCCACGGGTGGGCACCCTAAAGGTCCCCAAAAGCCTACGGAGTTTGAGTGGGCCCGTCTGTGATTCCGTGTTGAACAGCATAGTCTATGGCAGCACTGGAATAGTTGCTGATTGTAAGTCACAAAGCTGAGACTGCTACAGCTAAGCATCACCTAAGTTCCTTCAGGACACGGCCAGACGCGCATCTGACTGGTCTCTTCATTAGAGGGGGCACCTCTATCCCTTTGTCTGTCTTTGCGACACCACTTCATAGGAACATTATGGGGTTGGGACTGTGCAAAGAAGGGGTTTTGGGGGGACTATGGAATTATGTAAATTAAAATGGCCCACTTTTGGTGTAGGACGCCCTTCAGAGTGCACCTTAGGTGTCCCAACCATCCGCCGCATCTGGCATGTTGTAGCCAGATTCCCAGATTACCTTGATCAGTTCTTGTATCAAGTCCTTGTTAGAGATTGCCCAAACTCTTCCCCCTTGGGTGCAATTTATCTGCAACAAGCAGAGACACTGGAAAAATGAGTGCCTGAATCAGAAAGGTCCCCCCAAACCCAGCTGATATTGGGAGGAACCTCGAGAAGGAGACCTTATTGGTCTGGCAGAGATAAAATCAGATGGAAGGGGATGTTAACTCTCTGTGTTTCTCTGCCTAGTGATGTGAGGGCTTCTCTCTCATTCATTTCCCAAGCTAACAGCTATAATTGGAGCCAACTGTGGTTAGTATACCTCAGGATGGGGACTTTAAGGAATATTCCCAAGCAGCTGCTGAAACTCCTTTTGTTTCAGGGAAATTCCCTGTCTTCTCTGGACTGACATGAACTGCCTAATTCCACTGGTAAAAATAAAACAAAAGAAACCTGAAGTCTGCTCCTCTGTCTGAGCTGACAAAATTTAAAACTGGGAATTCTCTTTCTCTGCCTTCTGCTGGCACCTCTCCTCTTTTGCCCTTCCTTGGGTGGATGGGTGGGGGTGGGGGCGGCCTGCATAACTGACTCCTCAAGCCCTCAGGCAACATCAGCTCCTCCTCCTACCCTAGATGTTGAGGAGCGAAGACTGAAGACCACCTAAGTCAGATTTCCCCACCAACTTTCCAGGTCAAAATTAACTATGGGGAACAAAGTAACTTATGTGGACTCAAGTAAAACGTATTCACTGTTTAAGTTAATTTAAGTTTGTTGGTTTGAGATAAACAGTGTTTATCAACATTAAAAAAAAAGCAAAAAAGAAACAAACTTGTATTCTACCCAGATTTGCTGAAGGTCAAATAAGCTCCTGTTGTCTTTGTTCCAATTTGTTAACAAAAGGATGACCTAAAATGATGGTTAATTTTGTCTGTCTCATAGATTTCACAGGTAATTGTTAAGATAGCTTTCAAAGTCTCTGGTAACCTAAAACATTAAACAGTTTTGCTTGTATGATAAATTAAGATTGAATTCATTGGCTATCTAATGAGATAAGAAGCTAAACTACTAATTACTAGATGTAGGTTTGTGCTTCTCACTTGTTGCAAAAAAAAAACTAAGGATATTTGGAACTATCGAAAAACATGCTTTGTGCTTAATGGATTCATAAGTTTGCATCTAAAAATTTCTAATATAACATAGAGTTCACAACTGATTACTATGGGAGACTAAGGTTTCTACCAGTTAAAATATTCCTAAGTGTACTTAAGACTGATGAAAAATAAGAAAAGCAACCCTGTATGTAGGCAAATGGGAGATATGTAGAAAAGATATGAGGAATAGAAATACATTTTTGTTGAGGGTAAAAGAAAGTAATTTTGTCCTAAATGAGACTGGTAGTTTGGAGAGAAATGGCTTTGTGACAAAGTTTAAAGCAAAAAAATTTGTAAAATTTCTTTAGAAAGAAATTTTATGTGTGCTCAGATGGACTAAGGTTAAGATAAATGAAATTTTAAATATACACTGGTATAAGGTTGAAACACTGCTTTTCTCTTTGTTCAAAAGACAAAGTTTTCTTGGATTGTGATCTGCTCTTGGTAAGACAATGTAAATGAAGGTTTTCTCTTTTGTCTGCCAAGGAAACCAGTTTCATCTTTATCAGGTCTTTGATTGTTTAGTTAAAACTTCTCAATGTTAAAGGAGCTAGGTTTTGCTCACAACTATATAATGCTATACATTCGCCTTTAGGATCTTTTATTGCCACTTTGGTTGAATTAATACAGTTTTAAGATTTGTAATGATCTGTAATCCTATTTAAGATGTGCTTTATAACTTCCTAAGGTTTTAACAAACTTCCCAAGATTTGAATGGTAAAAGAAGTCTCTTGATCAATCAGACCCTTTTATTTGGGATCCTAAGTTACTTGGGAAAGCACTGTTATACATGGTAAACCTTAGGTTGTATTGCATGGGTAGATGCTGTAATTGCCCAAATATACATGCAATTCCTAAAGTTTTAATGTTTTGCTATAAGGTTATCACTTAATATTCTGATTACTTGAGTGTTATGTGTCACAGAAATAACAGAATTTCTTTGTCAGTTGCACGATAATGAACTCTCATCAGATCTTTAACAATGTCCATTTCTGAGATTTTGTCAGAGATAATTGTTCTTATTCCCTCAAAACAATGTGTTTCTTCTTCAAAGAGATTTATAATAAATCTTTAAGATTAATACTTAAATGGGTAAGAATTTCCAGAGCTAAAAAGCTGCATTCAAACTGAACAAGAATTAGAAACATGGGACTAAATAAACTGAGGAAGATTATAGTTTTGTGACTTTTGCTGGAAATATTGCTGGTTCTCTAATGTTTGCTTATCCAGATTAAGGAAACTTTTTCTTAAGATACCTATGATATACAGAAATGTCATATAGTATTCATTTGTAAACTGAAGCATTTATCTTTTCTCTCTACCTAAACCCTCTAAAATTCAAAAACTCCCAGTGAATATTCTTTCTTTTATGGAAATTACAATTGTTTACGTAAGGCTGATAAGAATCTGTTCATCTTGTAACAGGACACAATTGGAAATACTGGTTATTTTACCAAGGCATTGACTGGAATGTCATATTTGAGAGTCACGCATAGACTCAGATATGACCAGATAGCTTTAAGGAACTAAGGTTGACTTTATGAAACATGGAGCCATAAAGGCCCTTGGAAATGTTGGCTGGATACCTTGATTACAGAGTTCCCAACAGTCTCCCCAGGTGAGTAAAGAAGGTCACTTGCTGGCAGGTGCAGGAACCTCAGGATATCTTGGGGACCTCATGAAGAGGGATTCACCCAATTCTACAGGTATTGCAGGCCTGTCTGATGGGAAGTACCTGGCTTGGCTTCTGGTCTGGAGAGGCTACTAAGAGTTCAACCTAGAGATTCCTTATAAAAGGTCCCAGCAAAGTAGACTTTGAAAGATCCTCATGAACAATCGCTATTCTTGCTGGGCTTATGTAAATAATTAGGCCAGGGTTGTTAAGACTGGACTTGTTCTACAAATGCATTAGTCTCAATTTGTCTATCTCTGGAAATGGGGGTTTTTAGAGAGAAAAACTACGTTTCAACAATGCACCATTATGGATGTTAAATTCTAGTTCTGGTTGTCTTTAAATGTTTGCTGTTTGCCTAAATTAGACAACTTGTCTAATTAGAAAAATTGTCATAGTAGTCATGTATACACAATCATCTATGCTTGTTATTCTGTGGGGATGATAATAAGACTGCAGACCCAATGGGTATATGATTATTTAAACAACAGGATGGATCTCTAAATATGCAAACCATATCCTCCCTAAACCTGATCTGACATTTACTAGAAACCCACCCTATATAAACCCAAGATATCTAGTTTATTTAAAGGATGAGGGTCACCCCTTTCAAAGACTTGGAGATAGACTTCACAGATATTCGACCAAGCAAAGGATTCAGCTCTTATTAAAGTTTCAGGTATCACACCATGGGTCCATCACTCTGGAGTTAAGTAGGCCAACTCAGAAGAACCCTCAACCTGGTGAAGTGATCCAGGTCCAGTCAACCTGCTTAAACTGACCCTCAAAAAGACACCAGCCCCTAGGATCTCCAGCCCTACTCCAGCCACACCCCAGAAGCTGGCTGGTCTACACATGCCAGAAGCTTGAAGAATCACCATTCTGATAAGATAGACTGTCCTTATTATTTGCCATTGAATTGGCAGAGCTTACCCCAGAAAGCTGGGAAAATAGTGAGAGGTTCCTGTTCACACTCACCTTCCTCTTATGGATAGGATATTCTGTTGGTATTGATTGCCTCTAATCTGGGACCCATTTGTAAGAGCAGGGTCAGCAGTAGTTGATCATCAGGAAACAGTAGTCTGGGCCCAGGCACTAGGGCATAGGAGCTCAGCACAAAAAGTTAAACTCATTGCCCTAACTCAGGCACTAAGGCTGGCGAAAGGAAAAACTGTCAACATCTATATGGACAGCCAGTATGCCTTCACCACAGCACATGTTCATGGATCCCTATACAAAAAATGGCAGCTCCTAACCACGGCAAGAAAATATAATGGTCTTAAGGTCTTCCTACAACAGACTCAACTAAGAGGATGAGTCCATGATTTGACTCATATACCTAAAAGCCAGTGGGGAATGTTGCACATGAGTTTAGCATCAGTCTTTCCATCTTGACCCAGAGTTTACTTTCTGGGCCTGCACTCAGAGAGCTAGGGGACTATCCTCAGGTGCAAGGAAAAAAACAAATAAGAAACAAACAAAAAAAACAAATAAAAAAAGGGTTAATATCCCCTGCTAATGGTTATTTATGACACAGTTTGCATACTTTGTCCTTGAGATAATGGCTATTCCCTTAAAACTCCCCTACAACCCTAAACCTTACCTTCAAAATAACAAGTGTTTTCCTACATACCAGCATAAGGGCTGCTCTCTTTATCACTCTGTAGTCTTTGTACAATAACCACTCACTTCTCCTTCTGTACTGCCCACTTGCCTGCTTGCTCATTATAAAAAGCCCTAAGTCCTTGGACTCAGGGCCACATGTTTAGAGTTCTGTGTTAACTCTGTGCGGTCCCGGCCAGCAATAAAGCCTCCCTTAATTTGGCTTCAGTGGTCTCGATTGGTCTGTGTCTCTTGGCATAACAATAGAATAATGGGATTAACATACAATTATAAAGTTACTGATGCACACAGTTGTCTGTCATGTATTTAATGTGCTTTTTAACTATCATAAAGGAATTTGGACCTCCCACTATGAATAGGAGAATATAGAAAAAATATATTTGGGTTGCAACTACATATACATGTAAGTGAAACAGCAATTACCTATATAATTCAGAATTTAAGTCACTTAATATTAAACATCCAATTAACAGAAGCAAAGATTTTTGTTAGTTCAGAATAAGTCTGATAACTTTCTCAATTTTCTATCAAAACACTCAGGGTAATGGGGGATGGATAAAGACTTCAGCTTTACAAATGTATACTCTGTTCTCACAGAAAGAAAAGAGAAAAATAAATCTGACAGTAGATTCAGCTTTGATGTTTGGAGAGGCTTACAAACAGGACACCAGTTAAACTTCTCTCCCTAGGAAATTTTAAAATAACACACAAGTAACCAAAAAATTAAATTATTAACAAAACAAAAGAAAAGGAAGCCGACGGTCTGTGCAGTTTGTGGCAGCGAAAGATATTTTCATCTCTCTGAGGAAGAGAAGATAATGAGAACAGCAAAAAAGACGCAGGAGAGAGATCACAGCGGGAGAAATAAGATACCCAGCACGTCTCCAAAACTTACCCAACTCGGTCTGTTTACTCAACACTATTTTTCTCACTTGGCCAGTTTTAAATCAGACAGCGGCTGGGCTTTTGTTGTTGCTGTTTCTGTTCTTTTGATCCCAGAGCCCCATGAAAATTAAACTGTGCGCTGGATGGGATCTGGCCCGGTCTCAATTAGCCGGGAAAAAAAGTTTTAAGCCTGGATCCTCGGTTGCTTCTTTGGGAATATGAGTAATAGTAAGTGGCTAGCAGGAGAGGACGTGGGGGACGTGCTCCGCTGACGTCGCGCCCGCGAAGGGGCCGCACAGTTCCTCAGCGCAGCTGTCCAGATGTGCCTCATCTGGTCCCCCCCACTCACCCCCCGTGGAAGCCTCTGCGGCCCAACTGCCCCGAAGCTCCAGCTCATTGGTGGCCGCGACTCCCTGCTTGCCGCCTATTGGCCAGCCAGGCCTCCACTCTCGCAGGCCTGGGCCCGCCCCCGCCCGCCGGGCTAGCTCGCTCCATCCTCGATAGGAACCTGGAAGTGCAGCGCGGGCGCTGATGTGGCACTCAGCAGCGGCAGCGGGCCCGGGAGGGGCTGGGGTCCTCAGGGGCTCCAGCGCACCCAGGATTTACTCTTGCCCCGGCTCGCGTTATGCTCATGCTTTTAGGCCTTTAGGCTGGTTTGTTTAAACTCAATAATTGCGGTCTGTTCTTGGGATGGAATTAAGGCGCGCCGGAGTTGGCTTAAATCCCCTACATTTCCGAGTGGAATGGACTGGGGCCCCGGGATGCCCACGCCCCTAAAGGGCGTTCAGGCCAGGCCTGAGGGCTTCACACTTCCCAGTTTCTCCAGGGAGCGAATAATAAAATTCAAGAGCCTGTTGCTTGGAGATAGTATTCTTTTGTTGGGGGGGCGGGGGAGGGAGGGCGCGAGGGAAGTTAATGAATCCTTCACTGAAGTCCTTATTAACATGAAAGGTGAGTGTTTCTGCGGAGAAGCCCAGTTATAGGAGTGATTTAGTCACAGCAGTGCTTTGGGAGACTTGGCTGCCGTTGGNTTTTTTGCTAGGTGATGGTAGTTGTAGAAAAACAGGAAATCTTGCCTCATTCTGTGAGAATCTAGCTGGAACAGCACCAAATGATACTTTGATCCTGGGGAAATCGTGTAGGGGTTGACTGGTTGGTTAATGAGTTGGGGTGGGGAGGGGTCTGCAAATCAATTACTGTTATAATGTAAGGATATGATAGAAAAGTGATGTCACTGAAATATTAAAATGCCTAGAGCAACACTCATTTGGGCCACACACCGTGAAAGGTTCCAGGCCTTGTACTCAACACCTTTACCCACATTATCATATATAATTCATACAACCATCTTGTGAAGTAAATGCTACAATTATCTCCATTTTCAGATGAAGCTACCAAGATGCAGAGAAGTCTATTCTAGCACGTCATCAAGGTCTCCAGGTTATGCTTGTGGTACTACATCATGGGTACTTACCATCATGGACTTACCTACCATTTGCCAGGAGTGAGTAGGTCAGAATTTGGTGAGTGTATGTCTCTACCTTCTGATGTCCAAAGCTTTCATACCACAGATGCTGTCCTCATGGTTGTTATATTTGTTATCTATTGCAATGTAATAAATTACCACAGATTTAGTAGCCTGGAACACCATGCATTTATTATTGCACAGTTTCTATGGGCCAGAAGCTGAGGCATGGGTTAATTGGATTTCCTGTGTAGAGTCTCACAAGGTTGCAGTCAAGGTGTCTGACAGGCTGCATTCTCATTGGAACACTCAACTGGAAAACAACCTGCTTCTGAGCTCCCTCAGGTTTTGGCAGCATTCATTTTTTTCCCAATTTCTTTCTGGATGTCATCTAACAGGTGCCCTTACTTCCTAGTGTCTAGTCTCTGTAGTTCCTAAAAACCAGGAGGTAAGGATCTTGGGGGGCCCTTACAGTGTCTGACGCAGTGGACAAGTCAAACACCTTAGTTTAGGTAGCCCTGATTACAATGTGATCACACCTCCACAAACACTCCAAAAATTTAGGACCTTGTTCACCAAGTGAAAAGATATGTGAGTGGATTAACAATATCCAATCCTTCCAGCAGACAAGGAAACCCACAAAGAAAAGCTTGCTATTGAAAGTAATCATGAGTTTGGCTTTCTAGAACATTTGTAATCTGACAATGGGGCACCTTTTATCAAGAAAGCTACACAACAGTGGGTGGATTAGTTAAAGTATGTGACCACCCTTCCACACTCATCACCACTGACAGGCAGCTGATATTATTAACTATTGGGAGAGTTCCCTCAAAAACTACTTGAAAAAAGCATTCCTGGTGAATTCTGCTTGCAAGATGAAGTAGACATAATTTTCCCTATTTCCACTGCTAGTACAACTAGAAATCGGACTTAATACACAGGCATACCCTTTTTTATTGTGCTTCTCAAATAATTTTATTTCTTTCAAATTGAAGTTTTGGCAAACTTCTGTTGAGCAAGTCTAGTGGCACCATTTTCCAACAGCATTTACTCACATTGTTTCTCTGTCACACTCTGGTAATTCATATAATATTTCAAACTTTTTCATTATTATTTTATTTGTTTTGGTGATCAGTGGTTACTCTTGCTGAAAGCTCAGATGATAGCATTTTTTAGCAGCAAAGAACTTTTTAATTAAGGTATGTACAGCATTTTTTAGACATAATGCTATTGCACACTTTATAGACTATTGTGTAGTGTAAATATAACTTTTATATGCACTGGAAAACTAAAAAATTCATATGACTCACTTTATTGCAGTGGTCTGGAACCAGTCTGGATACCAGCAATATCTCCAAGGTATGCTTGTATAAATAAACATAGAAAGACTTTGAAAGGTTACAAGAAGAAGGTAGACAGGCTAATAATCTAGGGACACAAAGAATGACATGATGGTGAGTTCCCTGGGTTTTCTTTCTGTCTCACTGGCCCAGACTTTGAGCCCAACAAAAACCTGCTCTCTCTAGCCAAAAGATTAGGAAGGGAAGCCTAGAAAAACAAAAAACAAAAACAACAACAACAAAAAAAAGTTTAGACATAACAACTATAATCCAGCCAAATACCACAGAAAAAAAATACCATCAGCAAAGGCCAAATGGAATCCTAGACTCCTACCCTTACCAGGTTACACTAAGGTAAAAACAAAGGGTTTGTCCTTTGAAAAGGTCAATATAATGGACAAACTTCTAGCATGACTGACAAAGTTATAAAAAGAAGAGAGAGAGAGAGAAATACAATTACCAATATCAGAAACAAAACAGAGGATCTCACTACAGACCTTACAGGCATCAAAAAGACGATAAAGGAATCCTACAAACAACTCTACACATATAAATTTGACTTAAATGTAATGGACTGTTTCCTTGAAAAACACAAAAGACCATAACTCACCTAATATGAAATCATTTGAATAGCCCTATAACTATTAAGGAAATTGAATTCATAGTTCAAATATTTTCAAAAAAGAAATCTCCAGGCACAGATGGTCTCACTGAAGAAATCTACCAAATGTTTCAGGAGGAATTAACACCAATTCTACATAATCTCTTCCACAAAATAAAAGAGGAGATAACATTTCTGCAGTCACTTTGTGAAGACTGTATTGCTGCGACACAATACCAAACAAACACAACACACACAAAAAAAACTACAGACACGTTTCCCTCATGAATATGGATTCAAAAATCCTTAACAAAATATTACCAAATAGAATTTAACAATATATAAAAATAATTATACTCTATGACCAAGTGGGTTTTCCCCCAAGGATGGGAGACTTATTTGATACCCAAAAATCAATTAGTGTAATCTTTGATATTAACAGTCTAAAGAAGAAAAATCACACAAACATGACAATCGATGCAGAACAAACATTTGACAAAAGTCAGTATCATAAAAATGCTCAGAAAAGGAGGAATAGAGGGGAATGTCCACAATTTATTCTACAAATTCCTGCAGCTAATATTCACTTAATGTAAAAGACTGGATGTTTTTCATGTATACATTGTGACTGTATTTATATAACCTCCTTGCAATGACAAAATTATAGAAACAGTTAATAGATTCATGACTGTCAACGGTTAAGCAGGTGGGAGGGGGAGGAAAATGAGCATGGCTGTAAAAAGGCAACATGACAGATCCTGTGGTGAGGGGCTAGTCTGTAGCTAGACTGTATCCATGGCATGCTTTTGTGATACTGTACTATAATTTTGCAAAATGTTACCATTGAGGAAAACTGGTTAAAAGATGCATGAGCTATCTCTGTTATTTCTTACAACAGTATGTGCATCTACAATTATCACAAAATAAAAAGCTTATTCTAAAAAATATCTTTTATTTTATCTCCCTCACCTCCTTCTGGTCAACTTAGTAAAGCAGTTTGGTCACTGAGCAAAAATTCCTTTCTTCTCCAGAAAGGAATACTCTCCTCTAGGCTGCTTCCACTGTTCTGGGTAAGGGGTGGAGGGTTATACAGAAGTATTTTGAAAATTCAGAATTATGCCTTGGCCGTTCTTGGGCATGATGTTGCATTCTTTCCCTACTGGCAACACTAGGTCATCTACGTTGATATACCTTCCAGGTGCAGGCTGGCCAAAAGGGGGCCTAGAGGATTCAAATTTCATTCTGGTTCAGCCACCCCTTATTGGATTGACACGGTCCTAGATCGTAAGGATAATGAGCACTTGGTTGAATACACTGCTCACTGAGTCCTCCTACAAAAGCCCATGCAGGCACAACTGGAGGACATAAGGGATCTCTCTGTAAGTTTCACTCAGATGCGTTTGTCTTTCTTGCACCTGATTCTCTGAACAAAAGATGTGGGTGTGAAGTGGATATAATTAGGAAAGAGGCGAGGTATAGTTACTGGAATGGACACTGATTTTGTAGAGACAAAGGGAGAGCAACAACCCTAAGGAGGGACACCATAAACCCTGGGACATAGGGAGGAGTGGATGGGAACATTAATCATACATTGTCTTTCAGAACTGCCCCTAGGGGCTTTCTCCCCAAGGAAAAGACCATGAGGCAACTCTCCCAAACTGTTGCAAGCATCTTAGATGACACGATAGATATGCCGTTCCCTGTCAGACAGCCCAGACCACAATTCAACCCTCCCCAAAAGTCTATTGGAAACAAGAGATGACTCCAGCTCCTATAATGCCCTGACACAATACCTGTCAACACCTCTGAATGGTTCTTCACTCCCATTCACAGTCATCCTTTGAGTTAGTGGCATAGACAAAAAGGACAGGTTGGACTGACTACCCTTAGGTGGTCTTTCTAAAAACAGAGACTTGTGGAGCACCTGAGTGACTCAGTCAGTGGAATGTCCGATTTCAGCTCAGGTCATGATCTCGCAGTCTGTGAGTTCAAGACCCACATTAGGCTCTGTGCTGACAGCTCAGAGCCTGGAACCTGCTTCAATTCTGTGTCTCTCTCTTTCTCTGCCCCTCCCCTACTCACACTCAGTCACTCTCTTGCTCAAAAATAAACCAACATTAAACAATCTAAAAAGTAAAATAAAAACAGAGACTAGCTTCAGTTATTCTAACTTAACTGGGAACCCTAAGGCTTACCAGCTCACCATGTGCTACATTGGAGGCACTGCCAATCTATACCCCCTACTCCACACTGATATAGACCTCCCTAAACAGAGACTTCCCAACAATTGTCAACAACCCTAGACTTTCAAGGAACACCATGTGCATCGCTATGAATGAACTTCTTGATGTGAAAGCCAGGCACTAACTTGCCTCCCCCCTGCAAACACAGTGAGTTGCACCTTCAGAATTGTCACAAAAGACCTGCAAGTGTTTAAACAACCACTACCAGCAGATCACGTAACTCTCAGACAAAGGAGAAGATCTCTTAAAACGAAGACTATTACTTGGAGATGCTTCCCAAAAGGATCAATGACTCATTATTCATGTGGAACTTGCTGGAAGCTTCCCCTACAATGGCAGTCATCCAATTAGAAAAAATGGTGCACAATTTACCCCTTACCGTAGCTGAAGTGGTCTTGTTCCTCAAAGTCATTCAGGTCAGGATTATTAAGGATGATAGACTGTCTCCTTATGGGCCAAGACAGAGTTTGTAAATCATAAATATATCCTGCTGAATTTAGAGTTATGCCTTGCACCAAGTGAAAAGATCAACACAGAAATTTAAAGAGAAAGACACTTTGTTTTCTAAGGTCTACCATGATGGCTTATAGGATCTGTTTAGCGGGTGAATCCAGAACCTTGGGCAGAGAGGGAGGCAGGGTTTGAGGTCAATCTAGCTGCTTGAAGTCCTATTGATGGTAACTAAATTACCATCAATAATGATAATTATTGCTATCCAATATTAGTAAATAATTTAGCAATAATGGTAAATATGGTTATCCACTTATTGTCCTTAATTAAATGCTATCCATAACAAATCCAATGGATTAATCAGATTGGTTGATGAAGTGGCATACTTGTGGGAAAATAAGCTCCAAGTAAAGATGATATAGAAACAAGAGATGGATATTGTTTGGAAGACAATCTTCCGTGGGTGTCTCTCATTTCTGTTGTCTTATGTGCAGAAGTATTGAGAGCCTTTCTGCCAGACTATCTTCTCAAGAATGTTTGCAGAGCACTCAGCTCTGGAAAATAGAAATAACATCTCCTTCCAAAGCAGAGGGCATAATAAAGAAAATGTCTCCTCTTAGGGCAGAGGTTGAAATGGTTTGCTTGCAAATCAGAGGACTCTAGATGCTGGCGAGGATGTGGAGAAATGCGCACCCTCCTACACTGTTGGTGGGAATGTAAACTNTGCTTGTGAGGATGAGCACTGGGTGTTATATGGAAACCAACTTAACAATAAACTATTTGTAAATAAACAAACAAACATTAAAAAAAAGAAATGGTTTGCTTGCAACCCATTATAAAATACTGGGATTTTCTAAGCTCAGAAACCCATTCTATGTTCATACATCAACTGTCTCTTATTGTATAGAATTTGAGATTCTGAGAACCAGCTCAAATGCTGACACTCTGGCTGCCATTATTACTGTGAATAGTAAACTGTCCTTCCACTCTGACCCAGAAGTCTCATGTCCTTTTTCATCATTCATGACACTGTAACAGACTAATGTGTTAGCTTACATGTAGGGTACAATTTCATAACCTTTACATTCTTTGATAAAAGCACTATGGTCTATTAGCCATCACCACAGATCTCTATCAGTCAAGGCACTATATTTGTTACTCTGACCTTGTTTGCCTTACGTCATTAAATCCACCCTTGTATGTGATGGTAGGTGTCTCACCTACAATCTCATATTCTAAAATCTCATCATTGCTTTCAGGAAGCCCAGTACCATGGCAGCATCTATCATCACCCCTAGACTAAGGTAGTTTCTCAAAGACACCAGTGTCACACTTTGTTATTAGAGCATTCCTTATTACCTTATGAATAGAGTGTCCCCTGGACCTTCTTAGAAAACATGACCAAGGGATGGGTCCTCCGGTCTCATATAATAAATCCACTCTAATATTCCCAACTTCCTGAGCCCTCTGATCCCTTTTTCAATACCCTGCCAAGGCAGTTCTGGAATTTCCAACTCTTTTATTACAAACTTTTATTGTGCCCAAACTTCACTGGGTCATTCCAGCAGGCTACTAGGACAAAGTGTCTTTGCCAGATTATTAAGTGCTAAGTCACAGGAGAGTGCTACCATGTTAATAAACTTCTTCCTATCTGGTCTTACATTTCACCCTATGTATCCCAATGTTCACATGTATTTTTCCTGGTACCTGCTAGTTCATTATAGCTGGGTCTCACAATTCTTTTGGGAAGCAAGGTATTTCATCTTGGTGACAGAAGTGTATCTCTCCACTTAGGCTATTGGTTCAGAGACAGTGAGGTGTATGGGGGTGCAAATCTAAGAAGAATGAACACTGCCCTGTGAAGTAGTCACCTCAGGGGATCCTTCATGGCTACCAGGCAAAGTGAGACTACTGTCCTCTAACAAAAGAAAGGCAACTGCTTTTGCCAACCTCAAGGATTTAAGGAAATCAGGAGTTCAAGATTCTAGAATACCTATTCGAATATCTTTATTGCAGGCATCAGAATCTCACTTCTTGATCAGGGCTCTGGTTTTAGCATAGGAGACATATCAAGTCTACTTATTCAGTTTCTTTTGCAGGTTTGCTAAGTTTTCTACTAGATCTTGGGCTTGATTTTCATCACCATATGCTGTTCTCTTTAAACAGTGATGAAGTTCTCTTCAAACACTGCCTTTGAGGCTTCTCTGCTTTAATAGCCTAGATCAAGTTTACAGTTGCCTGAATTGAGCCTGTCATTCTCTTCTTTGAGGCTTTTGAGACAATTAACAAAAGCCTGACAACTCTCTAATTCGTGTAATCTATTCTAATACAGATCAAGTGCTGACCCTATGGTATTATCTAGAGTTTTTTTTTCCAATTATACTTCGTCCCAATGCGTGAAAAGTAATAATCTGAGGGTTAGGGTTAGGGTTAGAAGTCTGAAGCCAAAAGTGAAGAAAAGATTCATATTCAGTGTTTGAAGTAAGATGCTGTTCACCTGAGGTAAGGCTTCTCACAGGGAATTATCTGCTACAGTTGCATTAGAAACCTGAAGTGGGCTCAAGGGATGTGACACAAGGCACCAGAGGCATCAGCTATGTCTACCAAGCTAACAGAAAGGGGAAATGGAATAGTAGAAAATACTAAATTTTTCAAAGTCAATAAAGGAGAAAAAAGAGGACACAGAACAGGTAGGACAAATAGAAACCACTTAGCAATATGGTAGATTTAAGCAGCAATATATCAGAAATTACATTACACCTAAATAAACCAAACAAAAGACGTATTATCAGTGTAGACCACACACACACACACACACACACACACACAGAGCTATATGCTATTTACCAAAATAAAAGCATCTATAATAAATATGAACACTAACCAAAAGAAGGCTAGCAAACAAAATAAAGTTTACTGAAAAAAACATTAGTAATAATAGATATTTCATAATGATAAAAGATTCAATGCACCAGGAACATATAACCATTCTATTATATACACCCAATAACACAGCTGCAAACTATACAAAGTGAAAATTGGCAGAACTGCAAGAATAAAGGGACAAATCCACAACCATATGAGATACATTTTTAAAATTTTGTTAATGTTTATTTATTCTTGAGAGAGAGAGAGAGAGACTGAGCATGAGCAGAGAAGGGGCAGAGAGAGAAGTAGACACAGAATCAGAGCAGGCTACAGGCTCTAAGCTGTCAGCACAGAGCTCAATGTGGGGCTAGAACTCAGAAACCATGAAAGCATGACCTGAGCTGAACTTAGACATTTAACTGACTGAGCCATCTAGGAGCCCCTCTATGGGATATTTTAATAACCCCCCTCTGTGAATTATAAAACAAATAGACAAGTTAAATTCTAAAAGTGTAGAAAATTTCAAACTCACAATTAACAAACAACTTGGCATTTATAGAATACATAGAACCATATCAAACATCTGCATAATACATATTCTTTTCAAACATGCATGAATCATTTATACAAATTGATTATAAAAATCAACAATTACAAAGATTTTGAGGCCATACAAGATATGTGTTCTGACTACAATGAAATAAATCAACAACTGAAACTAAATATAGTATATCCATGATTTGGAAAATTTGAAAAATATACTTCAACATAACCCATGGGTCAACAATGCAATCACAATGGGAACAAGAAAATGTTTCAGCTGACTGATAGCATATCAAAACTTTTGAAATGTAGGAAAAGGTGAAACTTCATAGTATTAAATACATATTAGAAAATACAAGAATGGGACAAAAACTGAGGACTGATGGACGTGGGGGGGAGGGGGGGATGGGCATGGAGGAGGACACTTGTGGGGATGAGCACTGAGTGTTATGTGGAAACTAATTTGACAATAAACTATTTGTAAAAAAAAAAAAAAGAATGGCTGGAAAATCAATGATTGAAGCATCTGCCTCAAGAATATAGTAACAGAAGAACAAAATAAACCCAAAGAAAGTAGAAAAAGGGAAATAATAAAAGCAGAAATATATAGATTTAAAAATGAAGGTGCGCCTGTATAGCTCAGTCTATCGAGCATCCAGCTCTTGATTTCATTCAGCTCAGGTCATGATCTCATGGTTTATGAGTTCAAGCCCACGTTGGGCTCTTTGGTGGCAGTATCTGGAGCCTGCTTTGAATTCTCTCTCTCTCCCTCTGTTTCTGCCTTCCCCACCTCCTCAAAATAAATAAATAAACTTTTTAAAATATGAAGTAAATACCAAAAGTTCAGAAATAGCCGAAGGAAAAGTGATGAATCATCAAAGTAATAGTTAGTAAAAGTTTATTGGGCACACACCAAGAAAACAGTTTGCAAAACAGGAGACTCAAACCAAAACATGGAATGTGTTCAGAGACATATTGCTTAAAAGGAGCTTATATCGTGAGAAAGCAGTGACTGTTTATTTTTCACAGTGATTGGTTACAGCATTGCAATTTTCTTAACTGATAGGGAATTGTTCAAGGGTTACATCATATCAACCCTGGGAAACATTTTAAGTTTTGCTTATGGTTTTCAGAGGCATAAGCAAGAAATGGATCAGGTCAAGTTACTCTTATAAAGTAAGCTAAATAAAGCTCTGTTTGGATGACTAAACCAGCAGACTAGTTTTATCTGCTCAGGGAATTTTCAAGGCTGGTCTCTGTTTTTGATTTTAACAATGTATATATAATGATATGAAAAGATATTCACAATATATTGCTAAATGGGAAAAAAAGCAGGATATCAGGCATTTTAAGTCTTTATAAATGTATAAAAATATTATTTCAGGAGATTGGTACTAGGTATGACTTTTACTCTCTACTGCATATACTAGAATGTTGTTTAGATTTATTTTTACAACGAATATACTTACATTGTATATTTTCAACTTTTAATTTTTAAATAATTTCAAAATTACAGAAAGATACCAAGATTAGTACAAAGAACTCCTGTACATCCTTTATGCATATTCTCCAATTATTAATAATTTATTACCAAATTTGAGCTCACTCTGTCTCTGTCATCATATATATATTTACATAAATATGTGTATTTAACACAAATACAATGTTACCATTTAATCCAAACAGTCAAGTTTCAACGACTGTTCCAATAATGTACTTTATAGTCAGGATCCATTACAAGATCATGTGTGCATTTGTCACATTTCTTTGCTCTCCTTCAATCTTTTTAAAACTTTTTTTAATGTTTATTTTTGAAAGAGAGAGACAATGTGTGAGTGGGGGAGGGGTAGAGAAAGAGGAAGACACAGAATCTGAAACAGGCTTCAGGCTCTGAACTGTCAGCACAGAGCTGGACATGGGGCTCAAACCCACAAACTGTACTGCGAGACTATGACCTGAGCCAAAGTCAGATGCTTAACTGACTGAGCCATGCAGGTGCCCCTGCTCTCTTTTAATCTTAAACAGTCTTTTAGTGTTTCCTTGTCTTTCATGACCTAGATTCCTTTTGAAGAGTACAGGTCAGTTACTTTGTAGAACCTCCTACAAAGTAGGATTTCATTTGGAATTTGCCAGATGTCTCCTTATGATTCATTCATTTTTGGCACCACACCACAGAAGTATTATGCTTTTTCTCAGTGCATCAGATCAGGAGGCACATGATATTGATTTTTCTTATTACTGGTGATATTAATTTTATCCCTTGGTAAGATGATATCTGCCAGGTTTTCTACTATAAAGTTAATTATATATATTGTACTTCTTACGTAAGTAATTAATAAGTACTTGTGGGAAAATAATTTGAAGCTATGTCTACATTTATTAGTTGGCATTCTACTATAAAATAAGCTTTTCCTCATTCCCCATTTATTTGCTTTTTTATTTAATCTGTATGGATTAATGGATTCCTATTTTATAATGGGTAACATTGTAAAACTTTTTATTTTGAGTCTTAGATTGGCCCAGACTTGGCAAGGAGAAGTCCCTTCAACATTTATTTATTTTTGAGAGACAGAGGGGCAGAGCATTAGCAGGGGAGGGGCAGAGGGGAGGGAGATAGAGAATCTGAAGCAGGTTCCAGGCTCTGAGCTGTTTGTCAGCACAGAGCCTGAGGTGGGGCTCGAACCCACAAACCATGAGATCAAGTCAGACACTGAGCTGAAGTTGGTTGCTCAACCAACTGAGCCACCCAGGCGCCCCTGACGTCCCTTCAATGTAGCTCGTGGATCCTTTTGACACATAGCCATCATTCTGTCTTTCTTTACTTTCTGATTTATGATGTTCCCAAATCAACTGGGATTTGGGAACTGGTCTTTTTATCTACCTTAACCCTGGAGCCAACTATTTCTCCAAGATTCTGTAATTCCCTAGAGTGGACAATGGTATTTAGAGACCAAGAATGTGCTCGCTGCTATTGTGTTATTGCTTCTAGGCCCTCTTAGTACAGTGTGTGTGTGTGTGTGTGTGTGTGTGTGTGTGTGTGTGTGTGTGTGTATGTGTGTGTGTGTAAAATATCATCATTATATATGGTAATATTTTGTATTATCATATTTATGGCAATATTTAATCAGTGTCAATTTCCTGATTTTAATGGTTATGCTATGATTATGCAGGGGATTGTCATAATATTTTTTAAAAAGTATACAATGAATTATCCAGGTTATAGGGTATATTAACAAACTAAAATATTAAAATATTCAACATTTATTTTTTAAAAAATAGAGTATCATGTCTGCCACTTGCTCTCAAATGGTTCAGAAAATAATAGCAAGAAAAGAAAAAAAATTATGTATACATATGCACACATATGCATTTATCCATATATATGCACATATATATACACAGAGAGACATACGTACCTATTTCTATATATTTAAAACCTCCAGTTTCAGTCAGTCCAACAGCATAGGGCTTATTCAACACACTCTTGCACTTTCCATATTTTGAAACTCCTTTCTCTGACAGTGAGGCAGTTGGCCTTCATGAACCTCAAAATATTTCTGTATAGACTCAATCTCCCTGAATGTAACTAATCTTCCAGCTGCACCAGCAGATTCCTTAGTCCGAAGACATGCCAACCAGTACAAACACACATACCTACACATGCACCTAAACCAACTACAATAGGTTTAACCCTTAGTCCTGAGATAGGGAGAAAGAAGAGGAGAGGAGAAGAAGAAAGAAAAGAGAGGAGAAAGGGGAGAGGAGGAGGAAGAAAGACTACCAAATGGCCTCATGACTAAATTACTTACTGTAATTTAGGGAGAGGAAAAAATAAGGAAGGAAAGAAGGAAGAGAGGAGGGAGGGAACAAAGAAATGAAGAGAAGGAAAGAGGGAGAAAGGATAAGGGAAGGAAGGAAGGCAAGAAGGAAATATGACCACTTATTATATAATTTCATAAAAGACTTAAAACTTCTTCCAAAAATATACATAAAAATATGTCTAGAAAAGACTGGAAAATGTTGCCATAATATTAATCACAGGCAGTCTAGGTAGTTAGGTTTTGAATAATTTTTGCCTACTACTTTTTACTTTATACTCTTTCAATAATCAACATGTAGTATATTATACTTTTAAAATAAAATAATGGAACAGAACAAAGTCCACAAATCGATTCACATGCATATGCTTAATTGATGTTTGACAAAGATGCAAAGAAAATTCAATGGAGAAAGGATAGAGCTTTCAACAAATTGCTAAAACAATTGGATATTCGTGTGCAAAAAAATAAAATATTTTTCCAAAACCTATGTCTGCCCATACTTTGCAACATATGCAAAAGTTAACTCAAAATTTATTATAGATTAAATGTAAAACTTAAAACTATATAACTTGTAGAATATATAGGAGAAAATCTTTCATAATCTTGGGTTAGGTAAAGATTTCTAAAATATACCAAAAGCACAATCCATAACAAAAGAAAATGAGAATTTGAACTTTATTAAAACTAAGAACTTCTGCTCTTTGAAAAGCACTATTAAAAGAATGAAAACACAAGTTATCTATTGGAAGAAGATACGTAAATCACATATCTGATAAGGACTTGTATCCAGAATATGTAAGAAAGAAATCCTTAAAAATCAAAACAATTTTTTCAAAACTACCTAGTATTTTTAAATGGGCAAAATATCTGAATAGAATTTATTTTAAAAAAACATACTAATAGCAAAAAAGCACTTGAAAAGATGTTCAATATAATTCATTAGTCATTTGGGAAATGGAAAATTAGAACCCCAGGGAGATACCGTTACATACCTGCTAGTGTCACAGCACTCCTACTGGTCTTGAGGGTTATCCTGCTTCAAGCTTAGGCACTCTGCTTGGTGACCAAAACTCCAGGGTTTATAGCAGAATTAACCTACTTCCCTTGACATACTGCAGATTGTTGAACTTGAGGAACAAAGGACCAGATTTTCTGGAAGGTAAGGCCTTACCACACTAAAAAAACAGGCACCCCATGGTGTCCTCAATAAGAGATTCTGGGTCAAGGGGCAGGAGTCTGCACTGCCTTGCCAGGATGTGGTTTGATGGACTACAGGGGTAGCCTTCACTGAGATTCTTGGGAGTCTGGCAGAGGGGAGAAATCTGAAAGCCCTACAAGGACAAATGATCAACTGCTGAGCACCAGCTTCTCCTACACATGCCTCCTCACCATTTCCCATCCTTCCCCCTTGGAAAGTTTCATGCTACATCTGGACTGGGGAGATGGTCTTTGGGACATTAGTCCACCATCTTCCTTGGTTGTCAGCTTCCTGAATAAAGCAACCTTCTTTTTTCCACCAACATTTGTCTCTCCAATGTTAACTTTCAAGCAGCAAGTAGCAGAACCTGAGTTCAAAACCAATCCTCTATCTGGTAACATTATAATAGCCAAAATTAAAAAGATTGGCCCCACCAAGTGTTGATAAGGATGTGTAGCAACTAGAATTCCCATGTATAGCTAGTGGTGACAAAATAGTACAATTGCTATAGAAAACAGTTTGACAGTTTCTTCACAAGTTAAAGTACACTTACCCGATAGCCCAGCAATTCCATTCCTAAAAAAATGAAAGCCTAGGTTCACAGAAAGACTGGTACATAGAAGTATAACTACTTTATTTGTAATAGTCAAAACTTACAAACAACCCAAATGTCCATTAATAAGAAATTGGATAAACAGGTTGTGGTACCTCCATATAATGGAATACTATGCAGCAATAATCAATGTGAATGAATCTCAAAATAGTTGGGCAGGGTAAAAGAAGTCAGACCAAAATATTCTGTATGATTCCATTTATATAAATTTCAAAAAAACACAAATTAATCTTTAGTTATGGTAAATAGATCTGGGACAGGGTAGAGGGTTATGGGAAAGAAAGGGAGAACTTACAAAAGGGCACAAGTGTATTCATGTGTCAATATTTATCAAATTGGTAAAATTTATGTATATTTAATAATAAAAAGAATAATTATTAAACTGTACAATATAAATATGTGCAGTTTATTGTATGCCCATTATACCTTTATAAAGCTGTTTTAAAATGATGTTTTTTAAATAAAATAATGCTATCCAAAATATCATCATGCAGAAGTATTTTATCCCACAATTATTTTTTAAGAATAGATTCTTGTAAGTAAATTTACTAGGTCAAATAGTAATGATATTTTTAATGTTCTTGAGACACAAATTACTTTCAAGAAAGGTTGAACAAATTGTTACTGTTAAATATCACTTTTCACCCTTCCCAAGCTCTAAGAACTTTTTTTTTATGTTTATTTTTGAAAGAGAGAGAGAGAGAGAAACTGAGCACAAGCTCAGAATGGGGCAGATAAAGAGGGAGACACAGAATCCAAAGCAGGATCCAGGCTCTGAGCTGTCTGCACAAAGCTCATCACGGGGCTAGAACCCATGAACCATGAGATCAGGACCTGAGCCTAAGTCTGAAGCTTAACGAACTGAGCTATCCAAGCACCCCTCTGAGAGCTAATTTTTTTAAAACATTTGCAAATTTGATAATTTTAAATGGCTTTTTATTTTCATTTACATTTGCATTACTATGGGTGCCATATTTTAAACAGAAAATTAACAACTATAGAGGTTTGAGGGAAGGCATTTAGGTTGTGGGAGCTGTGGAACTCAGGTTTTGTGAGAGATGATGAATGGTACAAGAATATTTCCCTGAGGAAGCCCCAAGGGACCAGAAAGGCAGAGAAAGTCCTGAGCTCTCCCTTCTAGGAACTGTAGGGCTATCTTACAGGGAAGGGACTAGACCTACGGTATAGGGTACTAGAAGGAAAGAAAAAGATCAGATTCTGTGTGGTCAGAGCTCTTACCAAAGGGAGACTGTAGGTCAGGATGAGAAAGGATCTTGTTTTGTTTTGTTTTGTTTTGGTGGTGAGAAGTTGGGTGGCCCAGAATAGCAGTGTCAACTCTGTGATCCTTAACACAATGAAATAGGCTGCCTTCCCAGCCCTTGCAATCGTCAAGAAAAGCCTGGAACATACACAGCAGACCCATCGCAAAGGGAGTTCTTGACTTAAGTAGGAACTTGAATGAGACAGTCTTGAACCAGATGATCTTTATTCCCCCCCAACTTTTATTGACATGTAATACATGTCATTGAATACATCATTGGATGAACTTCAGATGTACAGCATAAAGATCTGACTTAACATATGTTGTGAAATGATTATCACAGTAAGTTTAGCTAACACCCATCATCTCAGTAAATAGAATACAGATACAATAAAAAAAATGGGAAAGTTTTTTCCAAATTACAAGATTAGGATTTACTCACTTAACTGCTTTCATATACATCACATAGCAGTGGTAACTATAATCATCTCGTTGTGCATTACTTCCCTAGTACTTATTTATCATATGATATTTAAAAGTCTTCTAATTTTGTTTCTCTCATTCCTCTTCTTCCATTTTTTTTCTATTTGCTTCTGCACTTCCCTGGAAATAGTGACTTGTCATTATCTTACTATGTTTGCAAATTGAGGAGTGAGAAATAAAGCCACTTGTTTATAAGAACATAGTGAGAAGCCTTTAAACACGTATTAACTAATCACAGGTAATGGATTTATTTCAGAGATGAGAAGAGAAATTCCTGAGAAAGTACTTGGCTGACTCCATAATCATGTTAAAATGGTTCATGACCAGCACACCATTATTATTACCCCTTAATGAATGGCTAATCAGTGCCCATCCCAAATGGAAAATCCAAACAAATAGACACAATAGTCATTATGAAGATTTCATTAGTTTGCACTTATCTCTCCACCAAAACACTTGAAGGCAATTTACATACTGGCAATGAGAACATGTGCTGTGAAGAAGGATGAATAAGGCACAGAGCACTGAGGAGGGAGGAAGTGAGAGGGAAGGAGGTAAAAAGAGTTTGAGACAATGTCTTCTTCATTAAAGCCTGAAAGCAGCTAGATGTATTTGATGCCATGCTGAAAGGTTTTGATTCAGTAATGAGGAGCCTTCCAAGGTCTTCAAGCTAGAGACTGACACAATCATGTGTTTTTAAGAGTTCTTTCTGGGGTACTTGGGTGGCTCAGTCAGTTAAATGCCCAACTTCGCTCAGGTCATGATCTCATGGTTCGTGAGTTCAAGCCCTGCATTGGGCTCTGTGCTGACAGCTCAGAGCTTGGAACCTGCTTCAGATTCTGCATCTCCCTCTCTCTCTGCCCGTCTCCCACTCATGCTCTGTCTCTCTCTGTCTCAAAAATAAATAAACACTAAAAATGTTGAGGAAAAAAAAAGAGTTATCTCTGAGGAAGTGATGTGTTGATTTTTATATCCTATCTGTCTTCCTCACTGGAATATGAGCTCCTGGAAGACAGGATGTTTTATCTGTTTTGTTCACTGGTGTAACTCTAGCACATCACAGGCAGTCAAAATATTGTTGTTTACTGAACAAATGAATCCTAGTAATTAGTAGGCAAATGAGAGACTGAGAGATCAGAAGCCAAGGCAAGGTGTGACTACGCTCTGGAGTCTAAGTCACTCAGTAGCTGCTGGACCTACAAGCAGCTGGGCATAGGCTGGGGAAAAGAGGATGGGAAGACAGAGGGGTTTCACAGTTCACTATTGCTTTTTGTTTGTTTGGTTGTTTACTGAGATATAATTGACACATAACACTATGTTAGTTTCAAGTGTGTGATATAATGATTCAGTATCTGTATATATTGGTAAATGATTGCCATAGTAAGTCCCCTTAACATTCATCACCACGCATAATTACAACTTTTTTTCTTGTGATGAGAACTTTTAGGACTTACTCTTTAGCAACTTTCAAATATTCAATACAATGCTGCTGACTATAGTCACCATGCTGTACATCATATCTCCATGATCTACATATTCTATTACTGGAAGTTTGTGCCTTTTGACCATCTTCACCCATTTTGCCCACTCCCTACTCCTCACCTCTGGCAACCACCAGTCTGCTCTCTGTATGTATGAGTTTGGGGGCTTTGCATTTTTTGTTTTTGTTCTTAAGATTCCATATATAAATGAGATCATATGCTTTTGTCTTTCTCTGATTTATATCACATAGCATGTAGCATAATCCTTCTCAAGATCCACTCATGTCACAAAGGCAAGATTTTTTCTTTTTATGGCTAATTAATACTCCATTATACACACACACACACACACACACACACATCTTTTTTGTCCATTCATCCATTAATGGACACAAGTTGCTTCTATGTCTTGGCTATTGTAAATAATGTTTCAATAAATATTGGAGTGCAGTTACCTTTTCCAGTTAGTGTTTTTATTTCCTTTGGAAAAACACACAGAAATGGAGCTGCTGGATCATATGATAGTTTTATTTTTAATTTTTTGAGTAATCTCCATACTGTTTTCCATAGTGGCCACACCAATTTACTTCCCACCAATAATACACAAGAGTTCCCATTCACTATTGTTTTTGTCCTCACATCCCATATTTGCAGATGGGGCAGAACTGTGCTCAGCCAATTAATGTGATAACTGGCTGCAAAACTATAGCAGAAAATTGGCTGAAACAGAAATATATAATCCAAGGTTAGAATAGGATGTTTAAAATTCCAAAGATGGAGGAAAATTTGAATTTATAGTCCCCCTCTTCACTACATTAAAATTTCCCACTGTACCAAATGCAAATCATCTGTACAGTATTTTAAGCCCTCTTTTTCCTTTTGTGCCTCATGGATTTAACCAGTTTGTCACCTTCCTTCAGGTACACTTACCTTTAAGTATATTATAAATCATAAAAAGTACCCACTCTTTATTTTGTTTAAATCAGCCTTACTTGAGTTTTGATAAAAAATGCTACAGTTATTTCTATTTTAAAGTAAAGGTAGGGGGTTTGTCATCCGTCAAATGCAGGCTTCTCTGTCCAGCATTACTTGTCCAAATGTCAGCGCAAGTCTGCCCCCTAGAGCAGAGTAAACTAAATTGTGCTGACAGTGATCCTGAACTATATTAAATTCATAGTTCTGATCCTGGGATCTCCCAGAAGACTGCCATTTTCCCATTTTATATGCTTCTGCATTATTTGAAAGTTCATCAGATACTACTTTTATGAGTAAAAAGTGTCCAGTTTAGGGGAGAAATATTAGCTATAAAAGAGCAGTAAATGACAGTGTCTTTCCTAAAATAGGCATCCAGGTCATGATCTTATAGTCTGTGAGTTCAAGCCCCATGTCAGGCTCTGTGCTGACAGCTCAGAGACTGGAGCCTGCTTTGCATTCTGTGTCTCTCTCTCTGTCTGCCCCTCTGAGAGCCCCTCTCAGCACTCTCCCTCTCTCTCTCTCTCTCAAAAATAAATAAACATTTAAAAAATTGAATGGAGAAGGAGAGGAGCTCAAGATGGCTTCAAACCAACCAGGCTCCCACTCGATGACTGGTAAATGGTACTACCATTCACTGAGATAGGGACCACAGGGGCAGGTGCAGACTGGGGCAGACAGGACATGAGATGGTAATTGACTTTTAAAAGATGAGTTTGAGTTGCCCGTGAAACCTGCAACTAGGTGAACATCCAAGGACCAGTTGTATGTGTGTGTGCAGTGCTCTGGACAGAGGTCTTCACCTCTGGATAGATTTGGGGATCTTCCATATGTATGTATTTGATTCCATGGGAATGTTTGAAATTCTTCAGAGGGAATAAGGAGTGAGAGAAGTGCCTAGGCAGAGCCCAAAAGTAAACCAGTATTCAAAGGATAAGGATCCCTCACCAAAGACCAACTGGGAGTGATCAGAAGTACAAGGTAACTCAAAAGAATAATAGGTCACAAGAACCAAAGAAAAAGTTTCAAAAGGGGCAGAATGGACAGCAGTGTCAGGTGATGCCAGAAAGTAAGTAGAGTGTATTTTCATAGAACTTGACAGTAAGGAGATTATAGGGTGACTTTCATGGAAACATTTTCAATAGAGGGTAGACTGCTGCTACCTATGCCACAGACTGAAAATTGTCATGGACTGAAAACTGAGAAGGAGTGTAGATGACTCTTCAAGCTTTCTTTGAAAGGGAAGATAGTTAAAATTGGTAGCTATTGAACATCATGGATGATACCTAGCGGTATATTATGAGAGAAGGTTTTTAAGATAGAAGGACCTTGAGCATGTTTAAAAGCTATTGGAAAGGTGCTTGGGTGGCTCAGTTGGTTAAGTGTCCCACTCTTGATTTCAACTCAGGACATGATCTCACAATTCGTGAGATGGAGCCCTATGACAGGCTCTGCACTGACAGCAGGGAGCCTGCTTGGGTTTCTCTCTCTCCCTCTCTCTCTGCCCCTTCCTCTCTCATGCTCTCTCTTTCTCTCAAAATAAATTAATAAACCTTAAACATTTTTTTAAAAAATTTAACATTTATTTATTTTTGAGAGCCAGAGAGAGACAGAGCATGAGCAGGGAAGGGGCAGAGAGAGAGGTAGACACAGAATCTGAAACAGGCTCCAGGCTCCAAGCTGTCAGTACAGAGCCGGACACGGGGCTTGAACCCACGAACCGTGAGATCATGACCTGAGCTGAAGTTGGATACTTAACCAACTGAGCCACCTAGGCACCCTGAAACCTTAAACATTTTTTTAAAAATAAATAAAAGCTATTGGAAGGAAACCATTAAAATTATGCGCTAGATTTATTGATTTGAGAAGATGTTAAAGTTATATTGCTAACTGAAATGAGCTCATGTCTCAAAAAAAAGTTTTTAATGCATGTATGTATACACACAGACAATATTCTAGAATGACATAAGCCAAGTATTAACCATGTATATCCTTGAGTAGGTAAAACAAAAGGGTTTTTTTCATGTTATTCTTTTCCTTTATCTGTATTTTTATTATTAGAAGAATTGTTTCATGATGTTTTTAAAAGGCAATAAGCTAGCAATTCCTTTTCAGAGTGCTCTCTCCTCCATGTGCTATGGTACTGAAAGTATACTGAAAATAGACTTCCTTCTAGTCTGATGAAATATATTATAAAATTCTTAACCATGATTTTTACAGGAATTGCTACCCTTGAGTCTAGGGAAGGGAAGGTAACCCAAGTAACCTGGCTCAAGTAGATGTTGGCTACTGTGTTACCCAGCTCACCACTCCATCCAGGTGTCTCCTATTCCCATGGATGGGCTACCTCTCTCCACACCTTGCTATATTCTATGAGCAGACCATCACCAAATCTGAAACTTGGTTGGCAAGACTGAAAAGTATATGAAGCAAGGATAGGCAAACGACTATTTCCTTCACAACTACAGCAAAATACAGACCTTGATGGGAGGCCAGGCTCTATCCTCCCCCTCAGTGGTGGCAAATAACAGTCAAACCTCACCATGTCATAGCTTGAAGTCATTTTTTCAGGTGTGAAAAGGCATCATACTGCACTAAAAGACCATATGGATGTGCTAATCCAAAATGGATGAAAGTAGCTATAAAGAACTTTTCACACTCAACACCCCAAAAATAAATAATCCAGTTAAGAAATGGGCAGAAGACATGAAGACATCTTTCCAAAGAAGACAACCAAATGGCTAACAGACACAAGAAAAGAGGTTCAACATCACTCATCATCAACAAAATACAAATCAGAACCACAATAAGATACTACCTCAACCCTGTCAGAATGGCTACAATTAACAACACGGGAGACAAAAGATGTCAGCCAGGATGCAGAGAAAGGGGAACCCTCTTGCATTGTTGGCATGAACGCAAACTGGTTCAGCCACTCTGGAAAACAGTATGGAAGTTCCTCAAACAGTTAAAAATAGAACTACCCTATAACCCAGCAATTGTACTACTACTAGGTATTTACCCAAAGGATACAAAAATATAGATTCAAGGGGACACATGTACTCTGATATTTTTAGCAACATTATCAACAATAGCCACAGTATGGAAAGAGCCCAAATGTCCATCAACTGATGAATGGATAAATTCATGGTGGTATATATACATATGCAATAGAATATTAATAATCCATCAAAAAAGAATGAAATTTTGCCATTTGCAATGACATGGATGGAGCTAGAGAGTATTATACTAAGCAAAATAAGTCAGTCTGAGAAAGATAAATACCATATGATTTCACTCATATGTGGAATTTAAGAAACAAAACTGATGAGCATAGGGGAAGGGGAGGGGAAGAGAGGGATGCAAACCATGAGAGACTCTTAACTATAGAGAACAAAATGAGGGTTGATGGAGGGACATGGGTGGAGCATGGGCTAAAAGAATGATAGGTATTAAGGAGGGCACTTGTTGTGATGAACACTAGGTGTTATACATAAGTGATGAATAACTAAATTCTAAACCTGAAACCAATTTTACCATATATGTTACCTAGAATTTAAATAAAAACTTGAAATAAAAAATGGATTAAGGTATAAGTTGTATGAAAATTGAAAAAAACTCAACATCACTCACTATCTGGCAAATACAAGTCAAAACCACTTTAAAAGTGGTCCACTTTCTTATACCATAGACGTAAATAAATTCAAAATGGATGAAAGACCTAAATGTGAGACAGTAAACCATCAGAATCCTAGAGAAGAACACAGGCAGCACCCTCATGACCTCGGCTGCAGTCCTCGAGGACCTCTTACTTGACATGTGTCCAGGGGCAAGAGAAACTACAGCAAAAATGAACTATTAGAACTTCATGAAGATAAAAAGCTTCTGCACAGTAAAGGAAACAACCAACAAAACTAAAAGGCAACCAACAGAATGGGAGAAGCTATTTGTAAATGACATATCTGATAGACTTCGTATCCAAAATATAAAAGAACTTATCAAACTCAACATCCCAAAAACAAATAGTCCAGTTACTAAATGGGCAGAAAACATGAATAGACATTTTTCCAAAGAAAACGTCCAGATGGACAACAGACACAAGAAAAGGGGCTCATCATCACTCATAATCAGGGAAATACAAATCAAAACCATAATCACCTTCCACCTGTCAGAATGTCTAAAATTAACAACACAGGAATAACAGATATTGGCAAGGATGTGGAGAAAGGGGACCCCTCTTACACTATTGGTGAGAATGCAAACTGTTGCAGCCACTCTGGAGAACAGTATGGAGGTTCCTCAAAAAGTAATGAAGCTGTCCTACAATCCAACAATTGCATTACTAGGTATTTACCAAAAGTTATAAAAATACAGATTCAAAGGGACACATGCACTCCTATGTTTATAGCAGCATTATCAACAGTAGCAAAATAATGGAAAGAACCCAAATGTCCATCAACTGAAGAATGGATAAAGAAGATGTGAGATACACACACACACACACACATACACACACACAATGGAATACTACTCAACCATAAACAAGAATGAAATGTTGCCATTTGCAACAACATAGATGGAGCTAGAGTGTATTATGCTAAGCAAAGTAAGTCAGTCAGAGAAAAACAAATACCATATGATTTCACTTATATGTGGAATTTAAGAAACAAAACAGATGAACATGGTGGGGGGGAGGAGCGAGGGAAACCATAAAATAGTTAAGAGCTATAAAGAACAAACAGGCTAGATGGAGGGACGTGGTGGGGGAGTCAGGTTAAATGGGTGATGGGTATTAGGAGGGCACTTGTGATGAGCCCTGGGTATTGTATGTAAGTGATAAATCACTAAATTATATTCCTGAAACTAATATTACATTATATGTTAACTAACTGGAATTTAAATGAAAACTTGAAATAATAAAAAAGAACACAATGAAGTGTCACAACTGTCAGAATGGCTAATATTAAAAACACAAGAAACAATTGTTAGTAAGGATGTGGAAAAAAAGGGAAGCCTCATGCTCTGTTGGTGGGAATACAAACTGGTGCAGCCATGTAGAAAACAGTATGGATGTTCCTCAAAAAATTAGAAAGAGAACTACTATATGATCCAGTAATCACACTACTGGGTATTTGCCAAAGAATATGAAAACACTAATTTGAAAGTATACATGCACCCATGTGTTTGTATCAGCATTCCTTACCATAACCAAAGTATGGAAGCAGCCCAAATGTCCATCAATAGATAAATGGATAAAGAAGATATATTATATATATCAGTGGAATATTATTCATCCATAAAAAATGAAATCTTGCCATTTGCAATAACATGGGTGGAGCTAGAGTATAATGCTAAGCAAAATAAGCCAGTCAGAGAAAGACAAATATCACATGGTCTCACTTATATGTGGAATTTTTCAAAGCTTATTTTGAGAGAGAGAGAAAAACAGCACATGCACAAGGTGGTGGAGTGGCAGAGAAAGAGGGAGAGAATTCCAAGCAGAGTCAGCACAGAGCCCTACGCAGGGCTTGATTTCATGAACTTCGAGATCATGACCTGAACTAGAATCAAGAGTCAGATTCTTAAATGACTGAGCCACTCAGGCACCCCTCATATGCAGAATTTAGGAAACAAAACAAACAAAGGAAAAAAAGAAACAAACCAAAAAACAGACTCTTAACTAAAGAGAACAAACTAATGGTTACCAGAGGGAAGGTGGGTGAGGGGTTGGGTGAGATATACAGAGAAGATATATAGAGAGAATTAAGAGTATGTTTATCATGATGAGCACTGAGTAATGTATAGAATTGTTGAATCACTATATTGTACACCTGAAGGTAATTTAACACTGTATATTAACTATACTGGAATTAAGATAAAATTTTTTAAAAGAAAACTGAAAAAATACAAACCATACATTGCTATTTTACTTTTCTCTCAGTCTTCCTCTTCTTCTTTTTTTTTTTTTTCCTTCTTTTTCTATCTAAGACAAAGTTAGTTTGTATCTTACATAAGCAAACAACTATAGTATTGATTATGACTAGTAGTTTTAGAGATATTCTTTACAAAATGGAGATTCTGGCTGCCCTTGGACATTTGAAGAGCCAGGATAGAAACAAAGAATAAATGGGGAAAATGAGTAGAGGACCTGAAGAGACATTTTTCCAAAGAAGACATACAGATGGCCAACAGACATATGAAAATATATTCAACATTACGAATCATCAGGGAAATAGAAATCAAAATCACAATCAGATATCACCTGATACCTGTCAGAATGGCTATGACCAAAAAGACAAGAAATAACAAGTGTTGGTGAGGATGTGGAAAAGAGAGAACCATTGTGCATTGTTGGTGTGAATGTAAATTGTACAGTCACTACAGAAAATAGTATGGAGTTTCCTCAAAAAATTAAAAATAGAACTACCATATGATCTAGAAATGCTGTATTTATCTGAAGAAAAGAAAAACATAAATTCCAAAAGAAAAATGTGCTTCTGTGTTCACTGAAACATTATTCACAATAGCCAAGATATAGAACAAACTTAGTGTCCATCAGTGGATAAATGGGTAAAGAAGATATATATATATATCTTGTATATATACAATGGATATGTATCTTGTGTATATATACAATGGAATGTTATTCAGCCATTTAAAATACCAGAATCTTTCCATTTTTCAACAATATGAATGGGCCCTGAGAGCATTATGCCAAGTCAATAATAAGTGAGACAGAGAAAGACATTCTGTGATTTCACTTATATGCGAAATCTAAAAACAAAACCAAGGAACAAGTAACACAAAACTCATAGATACAGGGGGCAGACTGGTTGTTGCCTGAGAGGAGGAGAATAAGGAAGTAGGTGTAATGGGTGAAGGAGATCAAGAGGTACAAACTCCCAATTATAAAATAAATAAGTCATAGAGGTGTAAGTGCAGCATGGTGACTGTAGTCAATAATAGTGTGTTTCATATTTGTAAGATGCTAAGAGAATAGATCTTAAAAGTTCTCGTAAGAAAAAAAAAGATTCTGTAACTATGTGTGGTGATGAATGTTAATGAGCATTATTGTGGTGATCTTTTCACAACGTCTACAAAAATCAAATCATTATGTCATTCATCTGAAATTAATACAATGTTAAACATCAATTATACTTCAATATAAAAACAAAGAGCTAAATAGAGAGAATCTAGTATCTTTTCTCCTAAAGAAGAAAAATTGTGATAGCATATGGCCTCGATGTGTTAATTAACCCAATTGTTGTAATCACTTCACAAAGCACACACATGTCAAATCATCATGTTGTATGATTTAAAATAAACAATTTTAGAGGGGCCTGACTGGCTCAGCCAGTTGAGTGTCTGACTCTTGGGTTTGGCTCAGGTCATGATCTCATGGTTTATGAATTCAAACCTCACGTTGGGCTCTGCACTAACAAGGCAAAGCCTACTTGGGATTCTCTTTCTCTCTCTCTCTCACTCTCTGCCCCTCTCCTGCTTGTTCTCTTTCTTTCTCAAAATAAACTTAAAAACTATAAATAAATAAAATACACAATTTTATTCATCAGTTATGTCTCAATAAAGCTGAAAATTAAGAAGAAAAGAAAAAGAAGTGCTCACTCCAGCAACACATACTAAAATTGGAATGATACGAAGATTAGCATGACCCCTGAACAAGGCTGACACATAAATTCATGGAGCATTCAATATTTTTTAAATAAGTCATGGGATATAATGTAAGAATGGTGACTATAGTTAATAACAATGCATTGTATATTTGCAGGTTGCTAAGAGAGTAGATCTTAAAAGTTCTTACCATAAGAAAAAATATCTTGTAACTTTGTGTGATAATGGATGTTAACTAGACTCATTGTGTTGATAATTTCACAATATATTAAAATATCAAATCATTATATTGTACACTTGAAACTAATATAACGTTATGTGTCAGTTATGTCTCAATATAAATAAGAATATGGTCTCATAAAGCTAAAACCCAGAGCATAAAGCTGACCTCAGTAAATCAGTCTCCATGCATGTAATCAAAATCATAAGCTACTGCCAGCTCCTGCTTTTCTCACTCATATCCACTCATTTCTATGCACATCAAAAACACACACCAAGTCAGGAGCCAGTGATAAAAGGAAATTAAGGTCCAAGGGGCACCTGGATGTCTTAGTCAGTTAAGCGTCTAACTGGCTGTCATGATCTCACAGTTCCTGAGTTCAAGCCCCGTGTCAGGCTCTGCTGACAGCTTGGAACCTGGAGCCTGCTTCAGATTCTGTGTCTCCCTGTCCTCTCTGCTCCTCCCCCACTCACTCTCTCTCTCTGTCTCTCTCTCTCACTTAAATAAATAAACATTAAAAATTTTTTAAATAAAAAGGAAATTAAGGTCCTGTCTCAGGTTACAAGCATGAGTCAGAATGAACTGGGCTCTAGCCCTAACCCTGATACCTCATCAATGAGTTCCTGGACTTGTCTAAATTCAATTTCCTCAGCCAGCAAGTGAAAAGAAAAGTTTCCATCTCAGTGCAGTGAGGATTATTTTAGGTGAGCCCTTGAAAAACTTCACATAGAACTTGGCACGTTAATTACCAGTTCTCCTTAAATGATAGCCATTAAGCATACTTACATTATTACTTCTAATAAAGAAGTAAACTTAGATTCACACCAATGACTTTTATTTAAAATTATTTGCAAAGTTGATGTGGAAGAAGGGTTTGTGAAGATGGGTAGGTGGTTCTTTAAATATCTTTCTTTACATTTTTAAGAATTACTTATTCTATTAAAATACCTTTGATTCTACTTATGCCCATAAAAGGACAACAAAGCTGATCACACTCTCAACTAAGAGGCCAGAGTCAGTTGGAGCACAGTTTGAGTCACCTTGGGGGGAGCCACACTCACTGCCCACTGCAGCCACTCAGCACCTGTAGACACTCTCTTACAGCTACCACCACCTGGCCTGGCGTTCGGGGACCCAAAACACCCAGTGGCATCTGTAGTCATGATGTGGAAACAAAATACTATTTGGGCTCTTTTTCAAACAAAGGGAGCATGTATTCTTCTCCGTGTTCTTCCTTCCTAGAGTTCCTTCTTTCCTCCATTTTCTTTCGAGATTTCATCTCCATCCTCACGCATTCTCTTTCATTTCTCTCCTTTCTGCTCTCAGGTCCCTGAAACAGAAAGGTCAGAAAAGGGTAGACATGTACTAATAGCTGACAACATGCCACATTTCTCCTAACTATCAGAGATGAAGAAAGCCCTGCTCATGTAGTAGACTTCCACATCTTAGTTTCTCATGATAAATTAGCATAAGCCTAAGCGTGTTGCCAAAAGTTTTAGTCATAAATAAAGGGAATGAGCCCTAGGGTGTCAAGAGACAGTCTGTGGAGGAAACTCAAGCTGTACACAACCCCGAGTCTGCCTCTGACACGTAGACAGATGTGATCTCACAGTACGATATAATTAATAGTCTTCTGGTGCTTTTCTGAAGAGGAATATGGCAAGTGAATTATATATGGACTGATTCTAACCTCCCAGTGTCTAATTCTTTAAATTACATTAAAAGTGGGGTTTGCATTAGTTTTAATATGTGAAATGGAGCGTTGAGGAGTGACATCCAACCACATTATCATTCCCCAAAAGATTGCCCATGGGGGCACATTCACTGATTCATTGAATGCATAAGATCAGGAGATAAAGCACTTACTAAAGAAACCCTACTTCTTCAATATTACACCTAGGTGGACAGTGACAGGCAATGGATAAGCCTAAAAGGAAACAATGTAACAGATAGCAATAAGTACAAAGATGATGAGCAAACAGAGTGATATGATAGGGAAGTATGGGGGCAGGGAGAAAGATGTTTCTTCAGCTTCCATGGTCAAGGAGTGTCTTTCAAAGGAATTACTGACTAAAGAATGGCACTGATAAATGTGGTTATGGTGTCTACTTACACTTCTATTTCTAAGAAAAAAACAGATAACATCACTACTCTCTCCCCTCCTCCATTTGAACTGGAAATGCTGGGGAACGCCTGAGTGTCTATCAAGTGAAAATACACTGTGATGAGTGGCAGTCAGAAGAGCAAGATCATGCATGGCTCAACCCTGCAGGCTGAGTTATGAGGGTGTCTGGTTACTGCGGTGGCATCAGCTACTCTTCCGTGCTGAATTGTTTTCATACCTAGATTGCTTCATTTCTAGCTATAATGGTGCAGTGGTCAAAGTCACAAAGCAAAACAAATGATGAAGCTGAGATACAGGTTAGGAGAAACCTAAAAATTGTACTAGCTCTGTAAATGTGCCTCCAGATTATGTTCATCAGTCCCGGCAGCTATATTACATCCATCAGGCTGATCAGAGCTCAATTAAGCAGTCACGAATGTCTCTAATACTTACAAAAGCAGTACAAAAAAGGAGAAAATATAGTGAGGATTATTTTCAATTTGGCTTTTCCTTTATGGAGAATAGAGATTAGCTGAGCAATGCTCATAAATAATGAACTGAAATCTGTTTTCTTATCTCATTTAGAAACAAAATGTAGGGGCACCTCGGTGGCTCAGTCTTAAGCATCCAACTTCGCCTCAGATCATTATCTCATGGTTTGTGAGTTTGAGCTCCGCATCAGGCTCTGTGCTGACAGCTCAGGGCCTGGAGACTGCTTTGGATTCTGTGTCTCATTCTCTCTCTGCCTCTCCCCCAATTGTGCTCTGTCTCTGTCTCTCAAAAATAAATAAGTGTAAAAAAGAAATTTTTAAAAAAATAAAAAAGACACAAAATGTAAAAATCATCGAAATAAGCCAATTGAGTTTTTGAATATCAGAATGAAAGAACTTAATTTTATTGGTCATGATTAGGTTACAAAATTAGTTTGTGGCTCTTTTTGATGCTAAAGGATATAAAATTTTAATCTACATGCTACTATACATTGTGGGTATTGGGGCACCTAGGTGGCTCAGTTGGTTAAGCTTGGTTTCAGCTCAGATCATGATCTCACAGTTTGGAGTCCAAGCCCTGCATTGGGCCCTGCACTGACAGTGAAGAGCCTGCTTGGGATCTTCTCCCTTTCCCTCTCCCTTTGACCCTTTCCTGCTCACATGCACACACTCTTTCTCTCAAAATAAATAAATAAATAAACTTTTTAAAATTGATATAAAATAAAATATTTAATTTAATAAAAGTATTTATCCTATATATTTATCATATAATATGAAAAAATAAGTGATTTTGTAAACCTTTAGCAGGTTTCTAGCTATTATATATAACTGTGAAAAGAGTTCTTAAGTCAAGAAATTGAAAATGCTGTCTTGATTGCCTCCATATTCAAAAGGAAGAACTTGGGAAATGAGATATTAGCAAGTATTTTAGGGATAATATGATGAGTATCTTTTTAAATAGGAGAACTGATTTCATGCTTGCACACTGTTGGGACTTAAGATATGAGAAAATGATATCACATAAGTAGTTATATAAGATGTGGATTCTGAGGACATCAGAATCAACAAAGAACTGTTAAGATTAAAATGTTTTCAAACTATACTGTAACTTGCTCCAGAAAAAAGTTGAGGCTGATATGTCTCCTGAATTAATATAATGAATTACTTTAACATGTAATTTTAAAACAAGAATTCTTTTACTTCTGTTTCATTCCTGCTGAAAGCTTATAATCTAAATCTAGCCATGATGAAATACCAGATAAACCCAAATTAAGTATCATTCTAAAAAGACATCTAAAAAAAGATACCAGTATTCTTCAGATGTCAGGGTCAGGAAAGACAAGGAAAGACTGAGGAACTGTTCAGGATAAAATCAATTCGGGAAATGTGAAAATTGGTTGCAATACATAACTGGAATTTCACTGTAGAGAATATTAATGCGGCAACTGACAAAATATGAACAAGGTCAAGAAATTAGATATAAAAGTATTGTATTGGTGTTAATTTCCCGAGTTTAACTATTATACTGTGTTTTTCTAAGAGAATGTTCTCCTGCCCTTGTTTGGGAGTTGGGAAAGGGAGAAAGATACAAGTAAATATAACATATTAACATTTGGCAGGAATCTAAATGAAGAGTGCGTTTTTTGCACTATTCTTGCAACACTGTTCTAACTCTGAAACCATATCTTTTTTAAAAACTGATATAAAGAAAAGACAAAACAGGAACTCTTAATAAGATTTAGGTATGATAAGTGACAGTTGCTCACTATTCTTCCTTCCTTGCTCTTCCTACGATCAGGTGGAGAGAGCAGCCTACTGAAGGACAATCACATCCAGGGTCACTCTCTGGTAAAAGTGAGGTGCCAGCTACAAGGCAAAGATGCTCGGTAACAGTCCCAACATCCAACACTGCTAAGCAGAAAGCATTGTGTTCAGATGGACAATGAGGTAGGAAGCAGGCACATGTCTTCCTGTGTACATTAACAGAACATGGCTCAAGAACCAGATAGCAATATGCCTAGTCGCTTATTTTTTCTGCCTACTGCATGGCAGAGACATACTATTCCTGCTCTGCAAAATAAAACAAACGAAAAAAAAAACAGAAAAAGAAGTTATTTTGCTGAAGGCCACTCAGCAAACATGTTGCATAGTTCAAAACTATCTCCAAATTAATTGGTCTCCAGTTTATTACTTTATGTATCAAGTTTGGCATTGTCAATTTGGAGTTTCTACTCTTCCCCTATTTCATGCCTATCCTTCCTTTGTGCTTTATGTAGACTCCCACGAGGCCACTGTGAATGCCTGGACAGCTCCTACTCCTGGACACCCACTAGACAGTGTTCAGAGAATTCCTTCTGCATGCTTTTTAGAAGTGCAGGGAACACACCACCATCATGCGCTATCTGCTACTGGATTAAATATGAAAGGATAGAACAGTTGGGGTAGTTTTTCTCTTCTTCGAACAGTGAAAGAAGGACAAGTCACAATTACTTATAAGAGTGACAAAAATAGTCTCAAAGAACCAGAGGACCTCAACAACAAACACATTCCACCTACAGTCCTCCAGGAATTCTTCTCATACCAGACATCTCCAATAAAAATAACTTAAAATTTATATGCATCTGGGCTATCTAATCGTTTGTCAAAGACCTCATCACTAAGCTGTAAAAGAAGAAGTTAGAGCTGTTCTCCTCAAACCTGGGGAGGATGAATCCTTTGGGTTTCCTTTTCTAAAGTGGTTAAATATTCAATAATTCTGTTACATACCAAAGAGACAGAGCGTCTGGTTCTAAAGCACAGTTGCTCTTCAAAGGACTCTGAAAATGCTTGAATTTTGGAATGGGATCTTCCTTTTGATTCCAGTGGCTCCCTGAATGAGTCATCCGCTGAACATTTTCTGTAACCCCGCATGTGGGTATGGCATCGAAATCCCTGGTCCTCATGAGAATGCCTTCTGGGATGGCTGTCAGATGATGTGATTCTGGGAAGCACAGGAAACTGGAAACAGAGAAAAAAATTTTTACAATATAAAGAGTCTGTACAATATTAGCACAGGGACAGATTATCCATAAATTACCAACTAAACAAATCTCATGTTGAACTGAAATTTTATCTTTTTGATTAGCAAGACCTTCCTTCTACAATGAAGTAGAGTCAATTGATTAAAACATTAAGTAGAACACCCCAAGACTAACTTTGTTCATCTTCCACCATTACGGCAATATAATGAAGCATTCCAAGCCTCAAATTGATACGTAAAAATAAATTCCAAAATTAAAAAAATTTAATGAAGCTATAAATGTTTAAGAAATAGTGCAAAGGTGAATAGTTGTGTGATTGCTATATTTTAGAAAGAATTTCTAAGCAAAAGAGCAATGGAAAAAGTCAAAAGAAAAAAGCTAACTTAGCTACATAAAATAAATCTAATGTGCATCACAAGCAACATAACAAAATTAATGGTAGCTTTAAAATCTTTAAAAAGTGTCTTTTCATATCTTCTGCCCATTTCTTCACTGGACTATTTGTTTTTCAGGTGTGGAGTTTGGGTAGTTCCTTATAGATTTTGGATACTAGCCCTTTATCTGATATGTCATTTGCAACTATCTTTTCCCATTCTGTCGGTTGCCTATTAGTTTTATGGATTGTGTCCTTTGCCATGCAGAAGCTTTTTATCTTGATGAGGTCCCAATAGTTCATTTTTGCTCTTGATTCCCTTGTCTTTGGGGATGTGTCAAGCAAGAAGTTGCTGCGGTGGAGGTCAAGGAGGTTGTTTCCTGCTTTCTCCTCTAGGNTAACTCCCCTATGATCAAGCAGTAGCACTGCTAAGAATTTACCCAAGGAATACAGGAGTGCTGATGCATAGGAGCACATGTACCCCAATGTTCATAGCAGGACTCTCAACAATAGCCAAATCATGGAAAAAGCCTAAGTGTCCATCAACTGATGAATGGATCAAGAAGATGTGGTTTATCTATACAATGGAATACTACATGCCAATGAGAAAGAATGAAATCTGGCCATGTGTGGCAACATTGATGGAACTCGAGGGTGTTATGCTGAGTGAAATAAGTCAGGCAGAGAAGGACAAATACCATATGTTTGCACGTATAGGAGGATTAGGAGGAACTTAACAGAGGACCATAGGGGAGAAGAAGGGGAAAAATAGTTGCGGAAAGGGAGGGAGGCAAACCATGAGAGACTCTTGAAAACTGAGGGCTGATGGTGGTGGGGGAGAGGGGAAAGGGGGTGATGGGATTGGAGGAGGGCACTTTTGGGGATGAGCACTGGGTGTTATATGGAAACCAACTTGACAATAAACTATTAAAAAGTAATAATTAAAAAATAAAATAAAATAATAAAAATTTAAAAAATAACATCTTTAAAAATATTTGCTACATTTTAGTAATGTTTAATAATAATATCCTGAAAAGAAATATCTCACATACATATAAACATACAAGTCATATAATACAATAATATCAGCATTAAAATCATAATCAGAAAACAGTCAAAGGACAGACAGTTCAGAGAAGCCAATCTTGAAAGAACTATTCTCTCAGGTTGTGTGGGTGGCTCAGTTGGCTAAGTGTTTGACTTTAGCTCAGGTCATGATCTCACAGTTTGTGAGTCTGAGTCCCCCCACTGGGCTCTCTGCTGTCAGCATAGGGCCCATTTTGGATCCTCTGTCTCCCTCTCTCTTTGCTCCTCCCCTGCTCGTTTGCTCACTGTCTCTTAAAAATAAACATTGAAAAAAAAAGCTGTTCTCTCAATTTTTCTCACTTCCCAACCTACTTCAATCTAGCTTTTGCACCCAAGACTGATTTTGGTCAGGATATTGGTCTCAGTGTTGCTGAACTCTGTGCACTTTTGGTCTTTAATAAATTTGTAGCATTCAATCCAGTACCACATGTGCCCCTTGGCCGGAAATAATCTTTCCTTGTCTTCTACCACTGCAGCTAAAGGATGTTCTTTCTGCATTGTGTTTTAGACATGTTACTCCCTTCTCCCTCTAGTAGCTCACAACTATTGGAGTTCCTCTGGGTTCTAAACTAGTCTTTCTTTGCTTCTTATCATTTCTCACTTTACACTGTCTCCCTAAATATCTGATCCTCGGGCTTAAGTTCCTAGCGATACTCTTATTTCCTAATTTATATTGTTAGTGCAGACATCTCCTTTGAGTTTCTACCTCCTCAAGTTCCCTCATTGGTATCCCACTGGCACCCATCCTGACTTGTGCAAATCGGAACTCATGACCTCTCCTCCCCAAACCTGCTCCTCATGTGTCCCCTAAGTTAGAAGATGGCACCGCCATGCACTCAGTCACTCAGAACAGTAACTCAGGAGCCACTCTTCACATTCAATTGCCACGTCAGCAGATTCCTCCTCTCAAATGTCTCTAAAAACTATCCATGCTTTTCCAGCACCACTGTTACTATCAGCCTTATAATTCAAGGCACCCAGATTATCTTTCAACCAGGTTACAGATGCAGCCTCCTCATAGTGGATGTCCTATATCTGCTCACTCATTTATTTTGTTGTTCCCACAGCAGAAAGAGTGGTGAGAACCACCACCAAGTCATAACTGATCACTTTTCGTTTTGCACCTCATCTTGGACCGCCTGCCCTTTCAGTGACAGCCCCACTAGTTAGTCACTTCTTCCAGCTTACCTGCTCCTACCCAGCACAGGCACCTTTACAGGCGGTCTTCTGTGCTCATGACCACCCACTGCTCCACTCCATTACCTCGGGTAATGGCTAATCATACTCAGTCAGTCTGCACTTCCACAGAAATCCTTCCTGACTGTCTGGTTGGTCCCGAGCCCAGTTAGATGCCCTCCTGGGATTTCGTACTTCTCCTTTACAATACTCATCACAACTATACTCAATATTTGGGGTAATTTTGTTACACATCTCCCTTCTCCATTAAACTATATGGTCCATCACATCTAGGTCCATGTTTCATTCTCTGCTAGAATCCTAGTATGCAGGACTTTGCCTTATTCACAGCATGAATTCATTAAATACATACTAGATAAGGGGCACCTGGCTGGCTCAGTTGGAAGAGCATGTGACTCTCGATCTCAGGGTTGTGAGTTTGAGTCCCATGTTGGGTGTACATATTACCTTTTTTAAAATATTAAAAATGAATAAATGTACAGAGAATGAAAGAAAAAGAAATACCCAAATGCCAACTAGTAAAAATTATTTATGCTTATGGAAAATGAAATAATATACAATCTTGCCTTTCAGTTTAGAAAAAACAAATGTTACTTAATGGTACCAATACTGGCAAGAGTGCAGAGAGATAGGCTGGTGGGACCACCAATGTGCATGGTCTTCCCAGAAAGCTGTTGGCAATATGTGTCTGGGGACTTATAATATCCCCCTCCTTGGATCCATCCATTGCATGTTGTTATTTGCTGTATTGTGTCCCGCTACCCCCAAATTCATATGAAGCCTTATGTGAGTAGCTCAGAATATGACTATATTTGGAGATAGAGCCTTTAAAGATTAAGTTGAAGTGAGACCATTATGGTGGGTCCCATTTCAGTCTGTCCAGTGCCATTATAAGAAAAAGAAATTTGGACACACAGAGGGACACCAGGGATAGGCTTACCCAGAGGAAGGATCGTGAAGGTGAAGACACAGCAAGAAAGTGGCCATCCGCATGCTGAGAAGAGAGGCCTCGGAAGAAACCAAACCTGCTCACACTTTTATCTCAGACTAACTTCCAGAACTGTTGAGAAAATAAATTTCTGCTGTGTAAGTCACCCAGCGTGTGGTACTTTCTTATGGCGGCCCAAAAATCTAACACACATGTCTAGAAATTTTCTCTCAAAAAATAATCAGAAATTTGGTTAAAGATTTGTAAAGCTACTAAGACATGAGGTAAATTTGGATATATTATTCCATTTATTATGGGTAAGACATGGTACTTGGTGCTTTGAGTAAGTTGGGGAGCCAAATAAGCAAAGCGTCCCCTCTTGGAGATCATGTCTGCACGGGAGATGGACGCTAAACAAATAGGGCGTATGCCTACAGCCGTGGCCAAATGCCGTAAAGGAAAAGTCCAAGGTTCCCTGAGAGGATGTAACTGGGTAAAATTATGTAAGTTTGGGTAGGTATTGGAGTGGCCAGGAGGATCAGGGAGACTTTCGTGAAGGTGTGATGATTAAGATACAATCTGAAGGGGGCGCCTGGGTGGCTTAGTCGGTTAAGCGTCCGACTTTCGCTTGGGTCACGATCTCGCAGTTCGTGGGTTCGAGCCCCGCGTCGGGCTCTGTGCTGACTGCCAGCTCAGAGCCTGGAGCCTATTTCAGAGTCTGTGTCTCCCTCTCTCTCTGCCCCTCCCTTGCTCACGCTGTCTCTCTCTCTCCTAGAAATAAATAAAAAATATTAAAAAAAAAACATTTATAAAAAAAGAAAAAAGATACAATCTGAAGGATGAGCAGGGTTAATTAGGGAACAGAAACGCTTTTCTGCCTGAGGATGAGCCCCATATGTGCCACAGAAGAGCTTGCTGGAGTGGAAGGAAAAGATGCGGAAAAGATGCTCACTGAGCGTGAGCGCCTGGGTGGAGGGAGGTGAGAGGAGGGCTTGAAGCAGGGTAACATCATAAGATGAGCAATCTTAAAACATACCTGAATGTTTTGAAAGGCTTTCTTTGTGCCATGGGATTGTTTTGTTTTGTTTTGTTTTTTTACTATTTTCCAAGTTTTCTGCAGTGTTTTGTACTATTTTATCAAGAAAAAAATGGTACTTTAAAAACTTGAGACTCAGACACAGAAAGACACATACTGAATGATGCCACTTGCATGAGGTCTCTAAAATCCTTAAATCCATAGAAGCGAGGAATAGAGTGATGGTCATCAGGGCTTGAGAGAAGGGGGAAACAGGAAATGGCTAATCAATGGGTATAAAATTCTAGTTATGCAAAAATGAGTGAGTTCTGAAGATCTACTGTACAGCCTTGGGCCTGTAGTTAACCATACTGTATTGCACACTTAAAAATTGGCTAAGATGGTAGATCTCATGTTAAGTGTTCCTGCCACAATAAAATTTTTTAAATAAAATTTTAAAACTTGAGGTTGTACATGAAATGAGAATGCTTGTACAAATGTTCTCTTCCATTGAGGGGCCTAAAAAGAATGGCAAGAGTTTTCTCACAATATAAATATATACTTAATATTTCCTATCAGATAGGTTTTTCCATTTGTTTGTTTTGGTGTGTGACTTTGTGGGAAATAGGCTTAAAAGAGCTCTCCAATCCATTACAGGAAGAAGTTCCCATTTTTAAATATGTTTACTTACCATGCAAGCTCTACTTTTGGAATTTTATATGCCCTTCTAATGTAATCTTCCTGGCAAAGACATGAAACAGTGCCCTAGCTTATTTTTACGTGGCTTATTTTTGCCAAGTATGTACATATCACCTCCATAGCCATGGACTAGTCTTATTGGTCTCTCTTCCACACTGTGAGACAGGCTCTTGCCTTTGGGACAGGATCCTTCATTCTCAGCTCACCAGCTGGGGTCCCAGATGACAGAGTGACAAAGACAAAGTGTATAACAGACACTGCCTTCTAACCCAAGGCATAGGTTTTCATTTTAATTAATTAATGAAAAAGAAATTGGTGGGGCACCTGGCTGGCTCAGCCCATGAAGTGTGCGACTCTGGATCTCAGGGTTGTGAGTTTGAGCCCCACGCTGGGTGTAGAGATTACTTAAAAATAAAATGTTTAAAAATATGATAATAAATAAATAAAAGGAAATTGGTTATGTAATATTTTCTTCTGGAGGGCTTAACTACTTGATATTCTTTGTCTTGGCTTTAATTGCAATCACCCTTCACTTGTACCCCTCCTGTTCTCTGTGTCAATACAAGCACCTGAAATACCCATGAACAGCAAAACGAGAAACAATGAGGAGAAAGTTCTAGGTGCTGGGATAATAAGAGCCATGTTAAGTCGTAGTGCACAGTACGAGAGTACCACGCTCTCTGGGGACCATGTCCTTGACCTCAGACCTCAGAACAATTCCTGGGAGGGAGTCATTCTTCCCTTTTACAAATGAGGAAAATGAATATTAGGTCAGCTAAATATCTCACCTACGACTTATGCATGCAGGTGCAGAGAGAGAGAGAAAGAGCTTATAAGGGTCTCTGCTTATAAGGGTACTAATCCCATCTGATAGGGCCCCACCTCATGAGCTCATCCACACCTAATTACTTTCCAAAGACCTTATCTCCAAATATCATCACATTCAGGGTTAGGACTTCAGCATATGAATTTTGTGAGGGTTGGCGGGGGGGAAGAGAGGACATCAGTCCATAACAGAACATACACCATATGCCAACCTCCAATATAAATGAACTAGTGAGAAAGAGAAACATTAAAGACAATGAGGGAAAGACAAAATGAAAGACTCTAGGACTTTTTGTAGTCTAAAGCAAAGCATCATCTGGAAAAAAAATATTTCCAAGTTTCAACACTTCTAGCACATAATAATAAGGAGCATAGGTGCTCATTAGGTAGCAGTCAATGTTCTAATTACATTACATAAATTACTTATTGAATTTTCACTACATCTTTATGAGGTATATGCTGTTCCCATCAGTCCTCTTTACATATGGGCAGAGAGAGGTAGGTAACTCAGTCAGTTATGCTGTTAGTGGGGGACCCTGAGAGGTCACTTCTGGAGCCCTCCCTTCACCCTTCTCAGCCACTCTGCTCTGCTACCCTTCAGCAACCCCTCTACATCCAGTAGAAGACAGAGAGCAAATCCATAGAATATTATGCTAAAAGTGCCTCCAAAGAGTTGTCACTGCTGCCTGAGACTCTATTGCTAGTTTCATTTTGGGGGTTAAGGCATTGTTCCCTATTGAAATTGAATATAAATTTAACCGGAAAAACAAGAAATCTCTGTTAGTCATGCAACCGTAAGGCATCCCTTCTCTTCAGGTTTATGAGAAATCCTCTGAGGGGGCCATGCCCCAGCCCTTCCATGTCATGAGCAAATGTGGGAGAACCATCACTGTAGTGAGATACTGTAATGGTGACAGTGTGTAGCCATACTCAAGTCAGTCAGGGATAAAAAAAAAAATTAAAACTGTCTTCTATTGCTTTAAATTGAGACCATGAAGAGAAAATATAAAAATAAAGATCATTTGTCTATCTATCTATTTATTTATTTATTTAGTGACTGAGACCATGTGAATGGGGGAGGGGGAGAGAGACAGAGAGAGAGAGAGAGAGAGAGAACGAGAATCCCAAGCAGGCTCTGGGCTGCCAGTCCAGAGCCCCATACAGGTCTGGAACTCAGAAACTGGGAGATCATGACCTGAGCCAAAACCAGGAGTCGGGTGCTTAACCAACTGAGCCACCCAGACACCCTAAAGGTGATTATTTTCAAAAAGAAAAAGTGGGGGCACCTTGGTGGCTCAGTCAGTTGGGCATCCGTTCTCAACTCAGGTCATGAAATCTTGGTTCATGGGTTCAAGCCTTACCTCGACCTCTGTGCTGATAGCTTGGAGCCTGCTTCAGAGTTTCTGTCTCCCTTTCTTTCTGCCTCTCCCCTGCTTGTGCACACACACACTCTCTCTCTCTCTCAAAAATAAATAAACATTAAAAAATATTTTTTTGAATCCCTTGGGTACAGACAGGTAAAGGCTTATTTTTATATCCCCTTAAATGATATCATGTGGGCAAGCATATACTGTGCTACCTTGGAGCATAGAGGAAGCACTGAGAAAGCATTTAGAATTAGCAAAGCCAGGGTAGCCTGGGTGCCTCAGTTGGTTATGTGTCCGGCTTGGGCTTAGGTCATGATTTTGCAGCTGGTGGGTTCAAGTCCCCCACCATCGGGCTCTGTACTAACAGCTCAGAGCCCGAAGCCTGCTTCAGATTTTGTGTCTCCCTCTTTCTCTGTCTCTCCCCCACTCGCACTCAGTCTCTTTCTCTCTCTCTCAAAAATAAATAAACATTAAAAAAAAATTTTTTTAATGGAATTAGCAAAGCCTTAGGCCAGGGAATTTGGTTCCTTCTTGAAGACTCCTTTCATTTAGCTTAATCTCCGGCCTATAGGCCCAAACGATGCCAAACAATAGTAAGAGAACCATGGTAAGCTGCAGAAGATGCCTAGATAGCTGAATGGACTAAAGTATTAAAAATCCACTTTCAGTGAGCAAAATAAATAAGGAATACAGAAACTTCTACTTCACGTGTGTATTCATGTGGTGCTGGAGGTAGAAGGCACATCAGTTCAATTAATAAAAGAGACTTCATATCACTTCATTTTTTTCCCACAAAGAACATCAGGACAGTAAAGTTAGATTTTTAAATTCACTCTAAATCAGTGATCATAGATTATTAAACTGAGGCGTCAAAAAATAGTGTTCTCTGAGAAAGACAAAGATCTACCCCTTGTCTACTTTGTTCTTTCTGCCAAATTGTATTTTCCACTAGACTGAAAGTTCCACAAGCTCAGAGATTTTGTATGTCTTCTTGTACCCTAGAAGCCTTTAGAGCCTTGTGTAATGCCGGACATACATAGTAGGTATTCAATAACTATGTACAATGAATCAAGGCTCCATCACTATGGTTTTGCAGGAATCATGAGGCTGAAAGCCATATTAGAAACCACATTCAAATGGGAAAGGAGGGAAAACTCTTCTCTTCCAATGCATGTAACATTGATGGATACAGGTTACTAATAGGTTGAGAAGGAAAGAGTCTTAGATTGGAGCAATGGGGAGAGAAGAAAAGAGACAAGGCTGAGAGTAAGCTTTTCTTTTTATGTTATTCATTGAGCTCAAAGCAAAACACACACAAAAAAATGAAAACCTAATGGTTCTCATAGCTCTAAGGTAAGAAAAACCTGAGCACATTTTAGAGTTAGAAAAGTTAAGTATCCAACTATAGACTCTCTTCATATATATGTGGCATAATGTGACGAGAGGTAGAGTCAGACTCCTATTTCCTGGGGCTCTGCCCGCCTCACTCTGGGTCCCCCACTCTGTGTTCTGTGCTTATACTCTTTCTATTCTATTGAGTAAGGTGGTCATTTTTACTCCATGCTTTGTATCCTTAAATAAGAACATACGTTCTGCATGTTAGTCTGATAATTGTGGAATTCACTGGTAAGTAAGAAAATCTAAACAGGTTAATTCAGGAAAATGCTTGAAGTTAGTTTGAGCAGGAAAAGATACATGGACACCGTTCAGAAATGTCATCCATAACAAATTCTGTCCCAATAGTTTAAGGCAAACAACACTGCAACCTAAAAGTGGATTCTCTAAAAAGAGTGAATTATCTCAGATTTAAAAGTCTAGTAGATGGTAAAATTTATTCAACAAAACTGTATTTTAAAAGTCATGTTTCTTCCTTTGTTTTCCTATTTTCAGTGGCTCCAAAGGGTTGTTGAGATAAATAGCAAATCACAGTTTTTCTCCTTGTTTTTCCCTGGTCCTCACTATCTGGCAACTGGACACTACCTGTACTTCTGGTTCACACATTGTGAATACCTCACTTGAAGTGGATCATAAGAGATTAAGATAAGAGTGTGATACGCAAGTGTTCATTTACAACAGAATCATGGACAGTTAGTGCTAGAAGGCTTCCCAGAGATCATCCAGTCCAGCCTCTTATCTTTTTTACTTAAGGTCCCTGAAGCTCAAAGAGCTATTGAAACTCACCCTTAGTGCCTGAGTATGCATTTGGTAAGAAACCTACTTTCAATATTTGTGTCCTAAAGACATTCCTCAAAACTTACTGGTCAATGGGAGTAAAAGAGATTTTGCCTTACACACTTTTATATCCCTTACAGGCATTATACATCTGAGAATTCTGGAGATGAAAATGAAATAAAAAAACATTACCCTAAAACTTACTTGTTTCTGGGGTTGACAGAAGCAGGTTGGGAATGTATTCTTTACAGCTAGAATTCTAAGTGACTTGTGAGGAGGAAAAGCTCTATTATTGCTGCGTAACTGGGAAACAGAGAACACATGTGTCTGCGGCGGAGTCTTCTAGCACCGCAGTAAACAGAGAGACCCACTGCCCGTACCTGCTGCTGAGTCCTCACCTGGTCAGGCCCACTCACTCCCTGTCAGGGGCTTTCCTATTTGCATCTAGCTTCCTAGACACTGGGTGTTTGCCTTGCTGAGGGCAGGACAATTTTGGCTCCTTCTACCCTCAGGAAACCAAAGGGGAACCAGAAGAAAAGGTATATCATATTTATCAAAGGTAGTGAGTTATTATGTGGAATCACCAATTCTCTAGAGGTTATGAAATAGTAGAGCTATTTTCAGTATTTTAAAAAGACTATCGGAAATCACACATTGATCCACGCTGATGCGACACAAACTATAATATCAAGTTTCTTTCCTTTGACTTGAATTATATTAACCCTCAGAAGGATTGTCTCAGGTTTATTATCAGTAGCTCTGCATAGTAGTTGAAGATATCTTAGACTACTAAAAATGAAGAAATCTTTACCTAATAGATGAACATCAGGTCCCCTGGAGAACAAGATAAAATAATAAGAGAGATTTTTGTGGGTATAAAATGGTTTAGGAGTACTGATTTTTAACCAAAGAAAATTTTATCCCAAAGGCCTTTTCAAAAATTATCCAACAGAAATCTCCCTCCCCTAGTCCAGCTCCCCTGGTTCTCTGATAATAACTCACTGGGCAGGGCAGGGAGGTTTTCCTGTAACTGGCATCTTGTGATCCGTGACGGCCTCGGAGTCCTCTCTCATTCTCTTCTATCCAGCTGTGACCCCAGAAGCTGCTCATCCATTTGGCAAAAGACACATCATCATCATCATCATCATCTTTGTGCTCCATGTGTAGGTGATTCAAAGTACGGAAGGCCTGTCTCTAGATCTGACAGAGAGCAATATCATCCAACAGGGCTGACTTGATGAAACCCAGGTTCTCCCCCAAAAGACAAAATGAAACTGGTATTTTCAAACGCTCTCCGATAATGGGATTCTTAAGGGAGAAAGATTTACTAAACAACCACTTCACCATCAGGCAGCCTCAGGGAATGTCTATTTATAAATTGTGCAGCCCACATTCCCTCCCCTCCCCCTGTCTTTTTAAATTGAGGCTTTTTAATCCTTCCATTGCTGGGGTTTGTGCCTCCAAGCCTAAGGGTGGGAAGCACAGTCCACCGCCTGGTTTTCCCTGTGCTTTGCTGCCGATGGCATGTGATGGCATCTCCAGCTGTCAATGATGATGGAGCATGACCCTTATAAGACGCCTGTCAGCTCCAGGCTAGTTCTGAAATGGGGCCACTTACAAGGGACAGATTGACTACAGCCTGCTAGATGGCCAGCTTTTGACATGTTATATTGTCTGCTAGATATGCTCCTAGTAAATAAAATTGATATTGATACAAAAATCCTGGGATTAAGGGAGCAGTTTTTTTAATTGACATATTATTTATATCTGTATAAATGTAAATAATATAAACGTATGTATATGATGTACAAATATTAAGTGCTTAGTTTGACAAATTTTTTACATGCATATAGCCATATATAACCACCATTATGCAGGTGAAGACATAACACATTTTCAGCACCCCAGCTGGCTCCCTTTTTCCTTCCTCCAATCCATCTTCCTTCCAAAAGGTTATGACTTCTGACTGCTGTCACTATAGATTAATTTTGCCTGTTTTTGAACCTAGTTTCAATGGATTTATGCAGAATGTATTATTTTGTATCATTCTATGTTACATTGGTGAGATTTATCCATACTTTTGCAGTAAGGGTAGTTCATGGTATATAGTACTGCATTGCATGAGTATCCCAAATATCTTTTCTTTCATAGTTTATTGTCAAGTTGGTTTCCATATAACGCCCAGTGCTCATCCCCACAAGNAAATATTCAATCTGCTGACGAGGATGTGTAGAAACGGGAACCCTCTTACACTATTGGTGGGAATGCAAAGTGGTGCAGCCGCTCTGGAAAATAGTGTGGAAGTTCCCCCAAAAAATTAAAAATAGAACTACTCTATAACCCAGAAATAGCATTACTAGGAATTTATCCAAAGGATACAGGAGTGCTGATTCACAGGGCCACGTGTACCCCAACATTTATAGCAGTGCTTTCAACTATAGCCAAATTATGGAAAGAATCTAAATGTCCATCAACTGATGAATGGATCAAGAAGATGTGGTTTATCTATACAATGGAATACTAGTTGGCAATGAGAAAGAATAAAATTATGCCATTTGCAACAATGTGGATGGAACTAGAAGGTATTATGCTGAGTGAAATAAGTCAGTCAGAGAAAGACAGATATCATGTTTTCACTCCTATGTGGATCTTGAGAAACTTAACAGAAATCCATAGGGGAAGGGAAGGGGAAAAAATAGTTACAAACAGAGAGGGAGGGAAACAAACTATAAGAGTCTCTTAAACATAGAGAACAAACTGACAGTTGATGGGGGGTGGGGGAGAGGGGAAAGTGGGTGATAAGCATTGAGGAGGGCACTTGTTGGGATGAGTGTGGGGTGTTTTATGCAAGCCAATTTGAAAATAAATTATATTAAAAATTAAATAAAATAAGGATATCAAAAAATATTCAATCTACTAACTGATGGTCATTTTGGGCTGTCATTGGGTTGTGTTCAGGTGGAACTATTATAAATAAAGCTTCTATGAACATTATAGTCCCTGCATTTTAGTGGGCATTTTTTTGAGGTAACAGGAATAATGCATTTATTAAACTCCTGCTTTGTACCAGGTATGAAGTCAAATATTTTACATATGCTATTTTTATTATAACAGCCCTGTGCCTGGGAGATTTGTATCACATTTTAGATAAAGGCAGTGAGACTCAAATAGATCATCACTTGCCCAAGGTGAAACGAGAAGTAGAATGACGAAGTCCAGACTCCACCATTCTACGAGTATTCCAAGAAAACTTTGAGAAATCTTGCATTTGTAAACAGAGGTATTCTTGGCCGTTTTCTATATGAAAACTCTTTGAGCTGCAAAAAGATAAGCTTAATAATTGTGACCAGTTTTCCAGAGCATAGTACCACAATTTCTAAGTTGCTAAGGGAAAATAACCAAAGCATAAAATAGCTTGCAACATTTTTACTTCTTGTTTTAAATAGTGAGAGATACAGGCTTGTAACTTTGTATTATTTTTATTATAGAATGCAGAAAGCCTGTTTCTCAATCACCCAGATGAGAAAAGTTATAACTATAACTGTATGCCACCACTATTGGTTGTCTCTATTATTAAAGAAAGAAATACAGTAACTTCATTGGGGAAACAGAGGACAGGTATGTCCACAAAGCTTAACTCTAGATAAACATCTTCTTTTCTATTCCTCTTGAGACAGGAATGTCTTTTCTTACAATTTTTGAAACAAAAATAATAAGTCTATGACCAGAGAGGATCGAAAAACCAGAGCAGGTCATACCTAATTATTGCTTAAAAGTAGTTTGAGGAAAAGAATCAGGACATTATTTTAAAAACTTCTTTGAGTGACATCTATCTCTTGGGGTTCTGAACCCTTCTTATGTTGGAAGATGAGGAGATAAAGGTATAAATATGAAGATGTATGTGGAATTGGCTTATGCAATTATAGAGACTTATAAGCCTCACAGTCTGCCATCTACAAACTAGAGACCCAGAAAAGCCAGTGGTATAATTCAGTCCAAGTCTAAAGGCCTGGTAACCAGGGGAGACAATGGTGTAAATCCAAGCCCAAGGGCAGAAGAAGATGTGATATCCCAATTTATGCAGTGAGGCAGGAAAAAAAAGAGCAAATTCCTCCTTCTCTGTTTTGTTCTATTCACTCACAACTGATTAGATCAGGCCCACCACACGGGGGAGGACAATCAACTTTATTGAGTCCATTAACTCAAATGCTAACCTCATCTAAAAACACCTTTACAGACACATCCAGAAATAGTGTTTAATCTGGGCACCCCATAAAATCAACATAAAATTAACCATCACAGGCACTAATCCCATTCATGAGGACTCCACCCGCTTATCTGTTTATCTCCCAAAGCCCCTATCTCCAAACCATCATATTAGATTTAGGCTTCAACATATGAATTTTGTAGGATTACAACATACAGTCCCAGCAGGGTCCCCACATAAGCAGCACCTATTAAAAACCATGGGCACTAAGTCCCAAATGAGAATGTAGATAACATTTCACACGTGTTGCCAAAACTCATTACTGGAGAAATTAAGCACATACTATAAGTCTTCAATGGAAAAAAAGGATTTTTTTTTTTAAGTTTGTGTCTGGCTTTCTTCAGACTTCACCCAACATGCCCTGTACCATTTTAGATTTTACTTTGTATCCTTTTAGTGTAATAAATTTTATCCATAAGTATAACTATACTCTGTGGATTTTTCTAGCCAATCCTTAACCTGGGGGGGAGAGGGAGGCGCGCGAGTGGCAGTTGGTGTCAGAAGTGGGATTTATTAAAAACAGCCCTGACTCACTGAAATATGGCTAAAACGGCATTTGCAGAAAGGAGGTATTAAAGGGATACAACTATGAACCTTCACTTCCCAACAGCTACCTAGTCATCTGTGGTATGAAACAGCAGCTGAGATTATGTCTGTTGTAAAAGTTGAAGGTTACCTACAGAATTAAAAATGATAGATCCAACCCTAGGAGAATTGGATCTATTGGCTGCTTTTGGTCATGGTAGCTAAGGTGAAGAAATTAAAAAGTGCAGGCTGGATGATACCTTTAGGTTTTGTTCTGTCCTTCAGGTGGGAGGAGGAAGGGTTCAAACATTTCTTTAAAACATGTTGGGTGAGCCAAAATGTGGTATGTTTGTATTGTTCACTCCTCCAAGTGGGGGGAAATAAGATTAAGTCAGTTCCAAGGCTGGAGAAAACTTTAGACAAATTAGGAAAAAAGAGAGAGAGAGAGTGAGAGAGGGGAAGAGGGGAAAAAATAGCAATGTACCTACTGGTGCAGGAGTCTGTTCCATTCCAGCTGGGATCTCTCAGGAGTTGTAATGCTAATCCTAAAAGTGTTGAATTTACTGCTAAGGTTTGAGTAAACTTGCAAAAAAAAAAAAAAAAAAAAAAAAAAAAAGGAAAAAGGAAAAAAGAAAAAAACCCAAGAGAGACTTTCTATTTTTTTAAATTTTTTAATGTTTTTATTTATTATTGAGACAGAGAGAAACAGAACATGAGTGGGGGAGGGGCAGAGAGAGGGAGACACAGAATCCAAAACAGGCTCCAGGCTCTGAGCTGTCTGCACAGAGCCCGATGCAGGGCTTAAACCCACAAATTGCGAGATCATGACCTGAGCCGAAGTCGGACATTTAACTGACTGAACCACCCAGGCGCCCCAAGAGAGACTTCCTAAAATGTGTTTATTTTTTATTTTATGGCTATTGCATCTAGGTATATAACTTTTTTAATGGTGTAAAAAAATATATGCTTGTAATTTCATAAATGCTAGAGGAATTATTCTAATCTGGTAAAGCATCCCAATAAAAATGTTAGTATAACATGACTTTCTTGCTTGGATGGATTAAAATTTAAACTCTTTGAACGTCTGAGTAATTGAAATATCCATAACTGATTAATTTTACTATGATATTTGCCTGTTGGACCCTGTGAGAAAAGGCAGACAACATAAAAGGCGACATACTCTCCCCAGGAAAATATACATTTTGAGGTTTAAAAAGTAGTTTTTTAGTTTGATAATAAGTTCCTGTGAAATCAGATGTCTGACTCTTGCAGGCTGCTGATTTTCTAGGCTAATTGTGTATATTTTTGAGGTCAGTTTGAATCCTAACAAGACAAGATAAGGGTGGCTTAAAAAGACTTGGAACTCCACTGTCTGACCCTGTAGTCTCTCATCTTTGCTGCTGTCAAAGAAAAGTCATGGGCTTTTTGGAATCCTGAATTCAGAGATCCCAACTGCCTGGACCTGATGGTATGCTGAAACCTAATGTCTGTAACAGACAGTTCCATTCTTGGAAAGCAGACGTAGGCTTAATGAACAGAACAGACTCTAGGACCATTACAGACTTAAGACACCCCTCTGGGGCCAGAAACATTGTGGATGCTGGCTGGACCACATGGGCCACCTGTAGATACCCATAGGAAAGGGCTCATTCTCTGATGGGACCATCTGAAACCAGGCTGCTAGTGGCTGTATATTTCTAATGCAGGGCCTACTTGAATTTGAGATGAATGATACAGGAAACCTAACATGTGGTTCCTATGGAAAGCTGTTACGGTGGAAGACAACACAGAATGTAGGGTAGGACCTCTCCACCCACTCCTGGCAGAGGGGACTCTCCTCTCAATCCGTGCTCAGGATTGTCTCATGGCTATTGACTTATGTCTAGCTTTAAAGATTATTTGAAATTTGCAACAATAGACTGATAGCCTGATCCTAGTTTAGTTACCCTTCTCCTTAGTTAGGCAGTTTGATAATTAAAGATAGCAATTTCCAAACAGAGATTGTTCTTTTTTAGGCTGCTTACTGAATAAATGATCAGGATGAAAAGGGTGGGGGTTATGTAAACATGTTCTAAAACTCTTAGAAATTCCGGACTTTGTCCTAACCAGTTCCTGAACATGATATGTCTTTCTGGTTAAGTTACATTAACAGTATTTTTCTGTGCAAATTCTTCTATCCCTCTGTTACGAATTTGTTAAACTATCACTTATTAAGTGGAGCACGGGGGGTCAGATGGTGAATTGTGGTTCAACAACAGACCTCAAGAGGAATTAAAATAGAGAAGTTTGTTATTTACAAGTCCTGGAGGAAGTACCTGGAACACCTTGAGGGGCCATGTGGAGAGGTCAAGGCAGAGTGCAGACGGAGAGAGGCAGAAGCTGGGACACATGTTTTTATTAGAGTCTGCAGGTGGTGTGATTTGGGATTCCCAGGGCTAAAGTTAGATTGGTCAATTCAAGCCAAAAGGGCAGGGTCTGATAAGCCACACAGGAGTCTTATCTAAAGAGCCCCATAAGGGGAAGGCAGTGGGGGGCAGGGGAGATTGTTGATCACAAGGGCTTTTGGGGAAGTGATAGCAGGAACTTACATGTGCCTGTGACTGCAGACTGCTATCTAGGGCATGTGCTTGTATGAGGGGGCTAGTGTCAGTTTAAGGTCATTGATTGGTCAAACAAAATGATGTCAAAACAGCAATACCATGGAGTAATAGCTAAATTCTCAATACCCTCTTTGCACCCAGCCTTTGTTGATGAAAAATGAGAATAAAAAATGATTGGGGAAGAAAAATAAAATAATGATTATTAAACGAGATACAATGATTTTGCAATAACAGAAAACATACACACACACACACACACACACACACACACACACACACACCCAGCACCTGGGAGATGCAGGAAGGAGGGCATTAATGATCTCTGTTTCTCATAACTACTCTGTTTTTCAGAACTATTCCTGAATGCAAACGTTGCCTTCCCAGGATGCTGTGAGGTCCTGAACTCAAACCAACTACTGAACCTATGATCACACCTGACAGTGCTGACTGTGGGCCAGCGCCTATGTTCCTATGAAGAACACCTCTAGATGTTGTCCACGCTCGTGAGGCAAATGAGCTAATGCCAAAAACAAGGAAAACTGGCTGAAACTGCTTTCTGGAAGTCCTTCTCAAACTCAAACTCAACTCAAACTCAACTGCATTATTTGGATTGGACAGAGACCCTAAGGCAGAAAGACCTACAGTGGGAAACCACACCAGGCCCTGTTAACCTCTAATGCCTAACTAATGTATGTCTTCATTAGGTGACCTACCAATTGCAAACTTTTTGTCTCCAGGAGTACTCTCTGGGGTTATACGTCTTGTACGTGCACCTTTACTTTCATGGGTCACCTTGGTCCTGGAAAGCACACAGGGCACTGCTTTACAAGTCAGAGTTGTACTGCCCTTGAATCAATGACTCAGGCCAAGTAAAAAAGTTAATGCAAAAACTTTAGGACAGAGCCACCTGCCTTACTAAGATTGAACGTAATTGTTTATTTTTTAAGTTTACTTATTTATTTTGAGAGAGAGAGAGTGTGTGTGGGCCCATGAGTAGGGGAGAGGCAGAAAGAGAGGAAGAGAGAGAATCCCAAGCAGGCTCCATGCTGTCAGCACAAGACGTCACAATCCACGAGATCATGGCCTGAGCTGAAATCAAGAGTCAGACAGTTAACCACCTGAGCCACCCAGGTGCCCCTGACCTTTATTGTTAATGGGACTTGTTTGTTTGCTTGCTTGCTTTATTTTATTTATTTTATTTTATTTTATTTTATTTTTGAGAGAAAGCATGAGTGGAAGATAGGGGCAGAAGGAGAGAGAGAAAGACAGAGAGAACCTTAATCAGGCCCCGATGCTCAACACAGAACCCAACTCAGGGCTCAATCCTATGACCCTGGGATCATGACCTGAGCCTAAATCTTAACCTACTGAGCCACCCAGATGCCCCAATGGGATTTGTTTTAACTGGCTAAATCCAGGACAATGGAGGGCATTAACAGAGTCAGAACAGTAAGTTGCCTTCACCCTGCCACACGGGCTACTGATGATAATTTTGCTCTAAAAAAGCCTTGGCCACATGGGGTAGATTATGCAGAAAAGAGTTAACACAGTAGCCTGAGACTATGTATCCTTAGAAAAGCCTTCCTGAAAGGTTGGCCTTTGGCTGGCATTTGGGAAACTGGCTGGTAAACCATTCTCTACAGTATTATAAAATTTACCCTAATTAATGAGTAGTCAAAGTGGCTTATCTAGCCATTGGTTTATGCTGAACAACTTTTTTTTTCTGGAAGTCTGGAATTTTTGTACATGCTAAGAAGTGTGTGCATTCACGACTAGCGTCCAATAAAAGCCTTGGGCTCTGAGTTCCCAGTGAGATCCCCTGGTAAACAACACTTCTCATCAATGGAAGGATTAAGCATGTTCTATGTTGGAAGGACTCTTGGAAGTTTGAGACAGGTTTCCTCCAGACTTCACTTATGTGGCTCTTCACTTTGCTGATTTTTTTTATATCTTTTGCTCAACTGCTTGCTGAGCCCTGTGAGTTCTATGACTCACTGAACCTAGGGCTGGTCTTTGGGACCCCATCATACAGGAAGGAGAAGGAACCCTTCACCACTTTGGCTAAAAATTCTCCCAAAGCAACAGTAATGAAGTTACCCCCCAAATGAACAAGAATTTGGTCTACATTATATAAAATCAGTCCACCTCCCTTTTCCCCCTAGTGAAGCTCATTTACTTAAATGTATGAGAAAGATGGCTCCCTGCCTTGCCTGGACAAAGGTCCTTATAACAAACCCAGAGCAGCAGGAGGACAGCAGCCCCAGTTGTCAAGTCTTGGCAGCTGGAGGAGAACTGCTCTTGCAGCCTGTCTCAGAAGCTCTTGCAGAAGAAGAGGCCATGCCCCAGCCTGGGAGCCTGGCCACCGGCTTTCCCTGGCAGAGCCCTGGACACTTGCCTTGAGGAGATGGTGCCCGGGGCACGGGACCAAAGGGAGCTGCCCTTTTGCTTCGGCTCTAATACTCCGCCTTGCCAGGGCCGAGTTGTGTACTCAAAAGTGTCAAGGGGCTGAGACAGCTGCAGTTTTCTAGAGAGCTTAAGTGTTTATTTTCTTATCATGCTTAATGTGAAAGGAATTACCTTCTCTTCGAGGGTAGGAAGCTTGTGGTGTGTGTGTTCTCATAAAGTAGTCAGACATCATGGGTACCCAGGGAATCAGGGAGAATGATCCTGGGCTGTGTGAAAATGAAGTGGCTTTTCAATGCCCTCTTTCACATTCGCTGCTTCAGGAGACTATGATCATGAAAAAATGATTTTCTCTTTATTTATATCCCTTTATTTATTGCAATGCATTCCCTTTATTTATTTCATTCTGTATAGCCCCTATGGTTATAGAATTCATTTTTTTAGTTCAGTTTCTTCCTTGGCAGTTAAAGCGAAGAATTATTCCCCACACTATTTTCAAGCTTTTCTGAGCCAGTCTCATTCTAGAAAAGACATGCTATGTACAGAAGAACTGAGCTGTTACATCCCTATATATTTATGTATAAACAAAATACATCAGTGGTTTTCATACAGCTTTTACTTCCCGGAAAGCAGTGCTTGAATACTTGAAACTGTGTGCTTTTATATTTAGTGTCCTGGTTGTTAGAATGTTATTTTGCAGGCAACATGTCATAATATAGTCACCCATTTCCATGATTGTTAATCAAGTTACACTGTGAAGTTTGCAACCTGTTGAAATGATCATCAAAGGCACGACTGCTTGCTGTTTAGCCAAAGGTCCGAAAGTATGTATTATTTGAGGGCAGATCATCATTATTTCTTATTCTAAAAAGATATGTAGCTTATATTATGAAAATTATTTTTAAAATATACTATTGTTGATGTAAAAAACATATAACAGGGATGGTTGCTTGAGTGGCTTAGTCCATAATGCCTCCAATTCTGGATTTCAGCTCAGTTTCATGATCTCACAGTTGGTGAGTTCAAGCCCTACATTGGGCTCTGAGCTGGCAGCATGAACCCTGCTTGGGAGTCTCTCTCTCCCTCTCTTTCTGCATCTTCCCTACTTGCACGCACACACTCTTTCTCAACATAAATAAACTTTAAAAATATATGTATATGAGGGTGGAAAAGGTTTGCCTACAAAAACATTGGTTATATAAATATCTATTACTTTGGCATTACGCATCATTAAGTTCTGCAGGATTTGGGCTAATGGTAGATTTCATAATAGTCAGTCATTAGATGCTGGAATAGGTTTTTATAAAACAATACATCATCTCTTCCATAGAGACCTTGAAGCATGGCATTCATTCTCATCTGCCAGAGATGGAATATGTCTAGCTTTTCCTCCAGTAGCATTATTAATTACATGGCCTCTCAAGGTCTTGTTGATCCCTGAGCACCTATGATTCTAAAACAGATTGCCCATACTATTTGTTAAAATTTACCACTATATTAAAAAAAAAAACAAGAAAGAAACAAACAAACAAAAAAACAAAAACTGTATCAGTTTAGCTCATCAGTGTGTTATTCTTCAGAAAAGGCTTCCTGCCAGTCATTAATTACAATTTCACAGAACCTAAGGGTAATTTCCCAGCACTTTTTTTTAATCTGAGTCTACAAGCCTCCCCATAAGAAATGCTGCAGAAAAGAACTGAAGGAATGAAAGAATCCTGTGAGTCTCACTTCTAAGAGGGGCAAAATTTTACAATGTTCAATAATGGTGTAGATCACCAAATATTTAAAGGAAACTGTGACAAAACATGACATTTAGGAAAAGAAATTGGAAAGTTTGAGTTCATAAACAATGGATAATCTTCAGACAATTATAAATAAAAACTTTAATAAGGTCCAGAACTATCTTTTCTGAGGATCAAACGTCATATATTCTTAGTATGAAGATGGTCTTTCTGGTAAGAAATATAGCAAGATATATTAAGAAGATGTTTAAAAATACTCATATTATTTGATCCAGAAATTTCTCTTCTTAGTATATTATTTGATCCAGAAATTTCTCTTCTTAGTATATTATTTGATCCAGAAATTTCTCTTCTTAGTATTATGAGTATATAAACAGGTACAACAAATGATATTTGTTCATCATAACATTATTTAAAATAGCAAAAATATGGGAACATCTTAAACTCATGACAATTGGAGACCACGCTAATAAATTATGATATATTCCTACAACAGAATTCTATGCATCATAAAAAAGCAAGGGATTTAATGACACAGAAAACGTCTCAAAATATTTGTCAATTTGACTGGGCCATGGTACCCAGATGTTTGGTCAAACATTATTCTGGATGTTTCTGTGCAGGTGTTTTTGGATGAGACTTACATTTTTTAAGTATAAACTGTTATTTATTTATTTATGGCAAATAAAATTTTAAAAAATTTATTTGAGTATAGTTGACACACAATGGTATGTTAGTTTCAGGTGTACAACATAGTGACTCAACGTCTCCATATGTTATATTATGCTCACCACAAGTGTATCTATGTCTGCTACCATACAATACCATTACAATATCATTGACTACATTCCCTATGCTGTGCCTTTTATTCCCATAACTGTTCATTCCATAACTGGAGGCCTGTATCCCTCATTCCTCTCCATCCATTTGCCCATCTCTCTGGCAACTATCACTTTGTTCTCTTTATTTATAGGTCTAATTCTGCTTTTTGTTTGTTTATTCATCTGTTTTATTTGATAGATTCCACATATAATTGAAATCATATGGTAATTGTCTTTCTCAGTCTGATTTATTTCACTTAGAGCTCTAGATCCATCCATGTTTGTTGCAAATGGCATCTCTGGAGGAGATATATGTTTCAAGTGGTGGACTTTGAGTAAAGCAGATTGTCCTCCATATTGTAGATATACAAAAGACACTCCTAGAACCTAGAGGTCAGTTTCAGCAATGCCACAAGATACAGACTCAATACAAAGAAAAGTTAACTGCATTTTCTACATACTAAAAATGAATATATGGAAATAAAAATAAAATTTAATACCATTTACAATTGCTCCAAAGAGAATGAAATACTTGGGTACAAATCTAACAAAACATGTACAGAATCTGTATGCTGAAAAGGACAAAAAGCTAACAAAATAAATCAAAGAAGACTAAATAAATGGAAAGTCTTACTCATGAATTATAAGAGCCAACAGAATAAAGATGTCATTTCTCCCCATACTGACCTCGAGGTTTAATACAAATACTTATCAAGGTGCTTGTAGACATAGAAAAACTTATTCTAAATTTCATAGAAATTCAAAGGACATGAAATAGTTAAAAAACAGTTCTGAAAATGAAGAATAAAGTAGGAAAATCGTGATATACAATGTGAAGGCTTACTGTACAGCTGCAATAATAAAGAGTGTGGTATTGATAGAGAACGACACACATAGACCAATGGAACAGAATAGAGAACCCAGGAACAGATATAAATATAGATATCTAAACTAGATTTTGCAAAAGTGCAAAAGCACTTTTGGGGGTGGAGCAGGGGAGTTTCAACAAATGGTGCTGGGACATTTGGACATTCACATTTTTAAAAATGAATCGGGGCGCCTGGGTGGCTTAGTCGGTTAAGCGTCCGACTTTCGCTTAGGTCATGATCTCGCAGTTCGTGGGTTCGAGCCCCGTGTCGGGCTCAGTGCTGACTGCCAGCTCGGAGCCTGGAGCCTATTTCAGAGTCTGAGTCTCCCTCTCTCTCTGACCCTCCCCTGCTCACGCTGTCTCTCTCTCTCTCCTAGAAATAAATAAAAATATTTTAAAAAATAAATAAATAAAATAAAAATGAATCAGCAGCCATTTGGCAGTGCGCAAACATGTATGTTTGCTTTCTTTAAAAAAAGTAAACAATGAATCTTGACCTATATCTCACACCTTACACAAAACTTAAATCACAATGGATCATAGACTTAAACACAAGTTGTGAAATTATGAAGCTCTTGGGGGAAAGAATGGAGAAGATATTTGAGATCAAGAACTAGGCAAAGAGGAATGCCTGGCTGGCTCAGTTGGTGGAACATGTGACTCCTGATCTCAGGGTTGTAAGTGTGGGTGTAGAGATAACTTAAAAATAAAATCTTGGGGCACCTGGGTGGCTCAGTGGGTTGGGTGTCCAACTCTTGATTTTGGCTCGGGTTGTGATCTCACAATTTGTGCGATCAAGACCTGCATCGGGCTCTGCACTAACAGTACAGAGTCTACTTGGGATTCTCTCTTCTCTCTCTGCCCCTCTCCTGCTCACACACACTCTCTCTCAAAGTAAATAAATAAACTTAAAAAATCTTTAAAAATAAAATCTTAAAAAATAAAAAAAAATAACAAGGCAAAGAGTTCTTAGATTTGACACTAGGTGTGTAATTCATAAAAGGAAAAACTGATTAGAGAACCCAGGAACAGATATAAATATAGATCCCATAATATTAAGAACTTTTGCTCTGTAAATGACCCTGTTAAGAAAAGAAAAGCTAAAGACTGGGAGAAAACATTTGCAAACAATATATCCAACAAGGAGTAGTTTCTAGAATATATAAATAGCCATCAAAATTCAACATTAAAAGAACAATACAATTAAAAAATGAACAAAAGATATAAAAGACATTTCACTGAAAAAGATATACAGATAGCAAATAAGCACATGGAGAGGTGTCAACATCATCACCCATCAGGTAAATGCAACTTAAAGACAAATCAGTTATCACTATAAACACCTATCAGAATGGATAACTTTTTTAAAACTAGTGTAAATACCAAATGCTAGAGAAGCTAAATCATTATTTTTTAATTAATTTTTTAAATTACATCCAAGCTAGTTAGCATAGCGCAACAATGATTTCAGGAGTAGATTCCTTGATGCCCCTTACCCATTTAGACCATTCCCACCTCCCACAACCCCTCCAGTAACCCTCTGTTTGTTCTTCATATTTAAGAGTCTCTTGTGTTTTTGTCTCTTTCCCTGTTTCTATATTATTTTTGCTTCCCTTCCCTTATTTCATTTGTTTTGTATCTTAAATTCCTCATATGAGTGAAGTCTTGTATTTGTCTTTCTTTGACTAATTTCACTTGAAGCTAAATCATTCTTGCCTTCCTGGTAGCACTTAAAAATGGAACAGTCACTTTGGAAAATAGTTTGCCAGTTCATTTTAAAACTAAGTGTGGGGTGCCTGGGTGGCTCAGTTATTTAAGCGTCTGACTCTTGATTTCAGCTCAGGTCATGATCTCACGGTTTGTGAGATCGAGCCTCAAACTGAAATCTGTGCTGAGAGTAAGAAGCCTCCTTGGGATTCTCTCTCTCCCTATATCTGTCCCTCCCCAGCTCATGGGCATGTATGTGCATGCTCTCTCTCTTTCTCTCTCTCAAAATAAATAAATAAACATTAACAAATAAATAAATAGACTAAAAATGCAACTACTATATGATCCAGCAATTGCACTCTTGGGTATTTACCCTTGAGAAATTAAAACCTATGTTCATGCAAAAACCTACACATGAATGTACAGATTTGATATACACAGCAATTTAGATCACCTTTAAGAGAATTATGCTGAGTGAAAAGTCTTTAAAGAATGCATACTATATAATTTTATTTATATAACATTCTTGAAATAACAGTCATAGAGATGAAGAACAGATTCGTGATTACCAAGTGTTAAGGAATGGGAGCAGGGGATTGTGGCTATAAAAGTTTAGCATGAGAAAAGCTTTGTGATGATGGAACAGTCCTATAGTTTGATTGCAATGGTAGTTACATGACACATGTGTGAAAACTGCACAGAATTCATGCCATGAGTAAATGTATGGCTAGTGAAATCTGAGTAAATTTTGTAGATTGTATCAATGTCGATCTCTGGTTTTGATATTTTCCTATAGTTATGCAAGTTGCCAATATTGGAAGAAGTGGCATGAAGGGTACATGGGACCTCTGTGTGCATTTACTTGCATCTTTCTGTGAATCCAAAATTATCTCATAATACAAGTAAAAAGAAAAATGACTAGTGCTAAGAAAAAGAAACGTCTCTAAATGGGTAGCTACAAGATCAAAATGTGTTGAGCTGGAGGTATTCTGGGATGATAATAATGAAGAAAGCATAGGTGTTCAATCTCTCTGAATCCCCACATAAAAAACCAATAGAGCAATTGTAGAGGAACATACTCATAGACAACTCTACAGCAAATATTGGTGACAAGATGGGCTCCACCCCCAAGTGGACAGTGTGGGTCAAATCACCAAAAGCTAAAACCTGGGATAGTTATCCATGCAGGAGGAAAAAGAAGGAAGCAACAGGGCATCTGCCAGACCTGAGAACAGGAGAATCACAAAATAGCCAATAGTTTGGAAAACATAAGGGACTAGTTTGAGAATAGTGCTAATCTTTCATCCAGTAGCATTGCTAAATTATTTTATCATTTCTAGTAGATTATACTTTGGGGGGGTTCTATGGAGACAATCAGATTGTCTGTAAATAATGAAAAGTTATTTCTTCCTTTCCAATCTCCTTTTATTTCCTTTTTTGTCTTATTATTTTGGCTAACACCTTCAGTACTATGTTATAGAAACGAAATCCCTGACTGATTCTTGACTTCAAAGAGAAAAGTACTCACATTTCACTGTTAGGTATGATAATTTATTTAGACTTCCAGATGATCTTTATCAAACTTCTATAATAAACATGTTTTTATAAGTGTGTCATGGGCAAATATGGCAAGATAGTAACATTGGTTAAATCTTAGTAGAAGATAGTGGTAGAGTAAAAATAATTGCAACTTTTTTGCTGCTTCTCCTATGGAAAGTTGGAGTCTAACTCACCTCCCCCAAGAATCTGTGCTGGCTGGCCCTAGTAATATATCTGACCCATAAAATGTGCCAGAGCAAGGCTTTCAGAAAGCTATGCAGCTTCTCTCTAGGGCTCTTGGAATATTCTCTCTAGGAACCCTGACCTGTGGCATGAGTCTGACATCCCCGACTGCCATGCTGGAAAGGCCACAAGAAGGTGTCCCCCTGAGTAGTGTGAAATGAATCCAGACTTCAATCCATTTCCACCAAAGTGTCAGACACTGAGTGAGGCTTCCTGGAACCCTCCAGACCAGGCTGTTTGCCAGGAGAATAAACTGTTGACATGAACGAAAGAGTCAATCAAGGCCTGCCCTGATTGTTACTGAGCAATAAAACTTTAAGATATAATAACATAGTTGTTCAAAGCCACTAAGTTGCCTTAAGCCACTGCCACTTAGGATAGTTTGTTAAGCAGCAATAGATAACAAGAACATAGACACAGAGACTATCTTTTACGGTTTTACATTTTTTCATAATTTAGCAAAACCTGAGTCTCTTCCTCTTTGTTGGATTTGAAGCTAGTTTCCACTGGCTTGGAAAAACAACAAAAGATAAAAATAGGGGAAGTATAGCCTAGAGGCTCTCAGGTTCAGTGCTAGACCAATTCTAAGATCAAGTTTGTATAGCCAAGGCTATTAGTCTAATAGGAATTAATTCAAAAATGGTACCCTTTTTTGGTGGATATTCTACTGCAGGCCCATCACTTAGTAATGGACCAGTATCTTCATGCAATTCTGAAAAAGGAGCACCTTTGTCCAGGCAGACACAGCCTGATACTAGACTATGAGGAAATAAATGTAGGCTGGACCTCAGCCCCAACTTGATCCAGCTTTCTTGTGTAGGGCACAGTTCATGTAGCCTATACATAATATCTTTATAACTATAAGCAAGGCAACATTTCCACATTTGCAAATGACAGAAATTCTTGTGGGTGGTGATGAACTAAGTTGATGAGGATAGAAAGATCTCACATTATGAGATCTGTGAGTGGGCAGAAAGGTGGCAAATGTGTGCATCAAGTATACTCATGCATGATCAATCACAGCTAAGGAAAGGGAACTAGCGTTACTGTAAATTGTTCCCTAAGGACAAATGCAGAAGTTCCTTCTGACAGCAAAAAGAGCAGCCACTTGATTGAATCATAACGTGACATTTCCCCTGAGAACAAAGAAGTACCACCCACTCAACTGATGGTTTGATGGAAGTTGAATAAGGCGGAATCCATTAGGAGAAAAATTAACAGCATGAGGGCTCAGAGGAAATATGGACTTCTGTATATCATAAGTAGTGTATGAAGGACAAACTAATCAGGTCCCAATGGAAGCAGCATCAGTGGTGCAGGTGGTAACAGTGACTACCAACCCTTGGGACTGGAAACCAGTATATAGCATGATACTGGATGGTGGTGAAGCAGACTGTTTCTGGTGACGGCAGAAGTGACAGCAACTGAGTTGGTCTCTTAGCTGATACCTGTGGTTGGACAGCAATGGTAGCATTACATTATTAATGTTGGCAACAGTAATGAAAATGAAGCAGCAGTCAGGGAATTGTTCAACACTTCATCAACTCTTTATTCAGCACTGACCATGTTTCAGGCATCAGGTTGGGTGGATAAAATAAGTGTGTGAACAACAATTATTATATGCTCAGCCATGTCATAGATGTAGGAGCACAAAGATGACCAGAACATGATTCCCACCCTTCAAGGACACAAAACTGAATATGGGTAGCACATGAAAACAAATAATTATGGCAATGTAGGAGTTGTGGGGGGGAATGTATATTGTTGTGCAGGTCTAATGCAGGAAGACAAAGCACATTCCTTTGCTGACATATAGCATTACAAGAGACACTGTGTTATGCACTGTATAAAAGGTGAATCAGATATAGCTTCTGATCTGGAATGATTATAGTTTAATAGATGAGGCAGGACAAGTATATTCTATAAAACAAGGTAAAAAGAGTTATGTTTTAAGAAATTTCCAGTCAAATATTTTGGGAAGGAAGACTCAAAAGTATTTTAAAGGAAGACTCATACATAGTAGACACCAAATACTGTTTTAAGTAAAGGAAAATTCTATTTATTCTCTCCTAAATGTCATTTTTTTTTTCCTTTTTTGATACCCTTCAATATCATTTACTTAAAAGAGTATCTATTCAGTGCTGACTATATGCTTTGGCCTGAATGTTTGTGTCTCCTCCCATATACCAAATTCTTAGGTTGAATTCTTAAACCCTAATGTGATGGTGTTTGGAGATGGAGCCTTGGAAAGTAATTAGAATTAAATGATATCATGAAGGTGGGGCCCTAGTCCTATGGGAGTAGTGCTTTTCTAAGAAGAGGCACTAAAGAACTTGTGCACGTAAATACTCACTCTTGTGCTCTCTTAGTTACCACACACACACACAAAAGAGAGGTCATGTGAGGACACAGGAAGAAGGAAGCCATCTATAAGCCAGGAATAGAGCTCTCACTAGAAACCAAATTGGCCAGAACCTTGATCTTGGACTTCCCAGCTTCCAGAAATGTGAAAAATAAATTTTTGTTGTTCAAGCCACCCAGTCTATGGTATTTCATTATAGCAGCCCTAGGAGATTAATACAGATTTAGGCACAGTGAGTGAGACACCATTCCCCCAAAACTCATGTCCTCACATGCAAAATACATTCACTTCATCCCAATAGCCCCCAACTACTCATTCCAGCATCTACTCTAAAATCTAAAGTCCAAAGTCTTGTTTCAACATCATCCAAATCAAACACAGATGAAAAAAAAAATTGAGTGAGACATAACATATGATTTATCCTCAGGCAGAATTCCCGTCCGGCTGCGAACCTGTGAAACCAGACGTGTTATTTCCTTCTGAAATACAATGATGTGACAGATTATAGACATTTCCATTTGGAAAAGGAGAAAGATGAAAGAAGGGTTGAGGGGTCCCAAACAAGTTCAAAATTTAGTAAGGCAAATTCCATTAGATCCTAAGGCTCTAGAGTGATTCTCTTTGTTTCCGTACTCTGCCCTCAAGGCCCAATTGGGTGGCAGGGTCACTTTAATGGGGAGGGGAGCAGCCCTGTCCATGCAGCTTTCTACAAAGGTGACTCTGCCCAGAGGCACTGGGTGGGGCCATCCTGGTGGGCCCACCCTTTGAAATAGAGGAAGAACCATACTGACTCCTGAGTCTGTAGTGGAAATGGCAGTCCTGATTTTTGAACAGCTTCTGGGGTCATTGTTCCCTTTGGAAAGATAAAGCACGCTTATAGCAGAGTAGCTCTATGGTCCCATGTTGTCTCATGCTATAATATCCCTAAAGTCCAATAGACTTCCTTCATTCTGCCCTTCCCCTACTTTTTTTCTTTTCTTTTTGTTTTTCATTCTTTCTTTCTTTTTTCTTTTTTTCTTTTTCTTTTTTCTTTTTTTTTTTTTTTGGTCTTCTTTAGTCCCAGCTGGCAGTGTTTCTTCTGGTATTACTTCTGGCTCTGCCGAGATGGGTGATGAAGCCCATGAGTTGTACTCAAGATCTATCAAACAGTTGTTCAGCCATACTATTACTGTTTTCTTTCTTTGAGAACAACCTTTCTCATCTTTTGCAATATGGATAGGTTAAGAATTTTCCAGTCTTCAAGTTTTAGTTCTTTTTTTACTTAACAGTTCCTTCTTTGGTACATTTCTCTCCTCTTCCATTTTACTAAAAGCAATAGAGAGGACCCAGGCCACACCTTCTATATCCAATTTTATCACTCGTAAGTCATACCTTCTACAAAACACTAGGACACAATTCAGCCAAGTTCTTTGGCACTTTATAACAAAGATTATTTTCCTCCAGTTTCTAGTAAACTGTTCCTCATTTCCTTTGAGACCTCATTGAAATAACCTTTAACATCCATATTTCTACCAACATTCTGTTCATGATTACTTATGTATTTCAGTAAGAAAATGGATGCCTGGTCTCCATCTCTCATTTTTTTCTTCCTGAACCCTCAATAGAATTGTCTTAAATGTCTTTATGTCTACCAATAGTTCCCTCACAGCAATCTTGACTTTTCCTAGCACATAACTCAAAACTCTCTCAACCTCCACCCATCACAACTCCAAAGCCACATCCACATTTCTAGGTATTTCTCAGAGTAGCTTCCACTCCTAGCACCAAAATTTGTATTACTTAGTATGCTCCAGAGAAACAAAATCTATTGGATATATATATTTATAAGGATATTTATTATAAGGAATGGACTCATGCAGTTATGGAAGCTTAGAAGTCCCAAGATCTGTAGTTGAGAGAGAGAGACCCAAGAAAGCTGATGGTGCAAATTCCAGCCTGAAAGCTAGCAAGCTCAAGACTCAAGAGCCAATGTTTCAGTTCAATTCCAAAGGCAGGGGGAAAAAACAATGTCCCAGCTCCCCGCAGTCAAGCAGTGGAACCTCCCTCTTACTGCGGGAAGATTAGCCTTTTTATTCCTTTCAAGTCTTCAAATAATTAGGGCCACTCACATTAGGAAGGGCAATCTGCTTTACCCAAATGTTAATCTCACCCAAAAACAGCTTCACAGACACACCCAGAATAATGTGTGACCAAATATCTGGGCACCTTGTGGACAAGTTGACTTGATAAAATTAACCTTTATACCATCTTCTGGGCTCTGGAGTACAAGACGAACAAAGTTTTCAAGAGCTTATATCCTATGAGGGGTCACATAAATAAATAATTTCAAACACTGCTGAGTGCTATGAGTGTGGACCAAGGAAATAGATGAAGTGTATGGAAGGAGGTGAGGGTGGGCAGGCAGTTAACCTTAAAGGAAGTAGAGAAGGTCTAAATGTTTCTGAGCTCAAGAATGAAATTGGAGTTATGTTTTGGGAAAAGTAATCTAGTAGCTAGGTGCAGGGCACACATAAAAGAGAGGTACTGGAAGCTGGGAAGCTAATACAGCATTCGGAAAAGATAAGGAAAATAGAGATAAGAGAAAAAAAGAAGGGAAGAAACAGTGATTTACTCAGCCTTTGTTATGTGTCAGACACACTTTTCAGTGTTTTCATATATTTAAACTAGGAGATGCAGAAGGCATGAAAAGGAAGAAAAGTGTTTATTGTACAAAAGAATTTTCAAGATTTCACAGATTTTGGGTTTACATATATATATGTATGTATGTATGTTTACATATATATGTGTGTGTATATATATATATATATATACACATTCATTTGCGCTAGGTAGATAGGGTTGGAAAGAGAAAGGTCCAAAAAGTCCAAGGTTTCAAATATATGTAGTCAGTAAGGTAACAGTGGTGTTATGAGAAAACAAGGATTTTACAAAGGAAAAGAATGAGGAGGGAAGATGACAAGTTATATTTTTAAAAATGAGTCATCCAGGCAAAGCTGCTCAGAAAATTATATGGCTAGAGGTGAACAGGTAAGTCATAACAGGTGATATGTAGATATTGATGATCTTCAGAGAAATGGTACCTGAAGCAATGGGACATACTTTGGTTACTAATGGGGAGATGGCAGACAAGGAAGAGATGACAAATTCTAATGGATTCTAATGGAGAATGATCTAGAGCTGTGCTGTCCAATATGGTAACAGTGAGTCACATGAAGCCATTTAAGTCAATTTAAATGAAAATGAAAAACTTAGTCGCACTAGCTATATTTCCAAATGATCAATAAACACATGTGGCTATTGGACATCAATAGACACAGATCATACAATTTGGATATGCAGATAGAAAATACTTCCAAACATCACAGAAAGTTCTTTTGGACAGTATTCATCTAGAAATTGGTCAGAGAGTAGAAGAACCAGAATTTCATCTCCTGAGAGCCAGGGAAAACAATGTGTCAAGAAAGGAATGACCAATGGTATCAGGTGCTTCAGTAAAAGCATATGAAGGCCAAAAACAAACAATGAATTAAGTGACCTTTAAAGTAGTTTCAGAATAGTAATAAAGTTAGAAACCAGATTACAAGAGATTTTGGATGAAATGGATGTAAATAAGTAGAGATAACAAGTGCAAAGAATTCTTTCCAGTAATTTCTCAGTGAAGGAAACCTTAGGAAAAGTTGAAAGAAAATCTAGCTGTGTCTGTATGTGCTTAATAGAAGTATGTCTGTGGACTCGCTGGAAGGCTTAAACAACAATCAAGCAGCTATCTACCAACTCTACAAATAAGCCTTTCATGTAGCAATGACAATTGAGGGCATAGAATTGTACAATTTTAAAGTTATGAGAAGCCTTAGAAATGATCTAATTTGGGGTGCCTGAGTGGCTCAGTCAGTTAAGTGACAGACTCTTGATAGTGGCTCAGGTTGTGCTCTCACTGTGGTGAGGTCAAGATGTGTGGAGCCCCGTGTAGGGCTCCCCATGGGCTGAGATTGGGAGAGAACTTGCATATGATTCTCTCTCTTCCTCTCTCTCTGCCGCTCCCCCACTTGTGCTTTCTCTCTCTCTCGAAAATAATAAACATTAACAAAAAAAGAAATCATTGAATCCACTGGTCACATTGGTGCCCACAGTCACACACACATATAGCTCAGTAGTATTAAAATCTAGACTAAGAACTCAGGTCTTGTAACACCTGGCTGGCTCAGGCAGTAGAGCATGTGACTCTTGATGTCACAGTTGTGAGTTCAAGCCCCATGTTGGGTATGGTGCCTACTTTAAAACAAAACTCAGGTCTTTTGCATCCCAGTCCATCAGATGTTCTACCTCATTCAACAGGCCAGAGAAGAGGTAAAGAAACCTTGTATTGAGTTCCATTAAGCTACCAAGAAAAAGAAAATGCCTGTATTCACATATACGAAACTTCAGTTTTCTTAGAGACAATTTTACATACCTCCTTTCAAATTTTAGAAAAATAGAAAACTAGGCAGTGAATGTCAGCTATTTTGCAACAAACAATATACTAAAAAGACCTTAAATATTATATAGTTAAGTCTTTCATATATAAAGGTGTGAGAGCTGTATTTTCACAGCTTAGAAATGAATGCATCAGGTCAGTAAGGTCATAGAACTAGTGACATTTTTTATTCAGTTCTATGTTATAATCAATTAGGAAATGATAGAGAAAATGGGAGAAAAGAGATGAATAGGCTAGCGAATGAAAATGTTATGTTTAACAAATCACAAAAGAGACAAGAACAAATTCATTTACTGATGACAATCTTAAAAATCAAACCAACAAAACCAGCCCTTTAGATAAATATTAGTTAAAGTCTTTCAAGAAACTCTAACACTGATGTTTTTGGAAAGGGAACTGGGTGGCTAGGCACAGGGAGAGTTTTCAGAGTAAACCTTTTATAACTTGGATTGAAACCATTACAATGTAACCTTTTTCGGTAAATAAGTAACAGCTAAAAATAAAAACCTTCATATGACTTAGTTCCTACCAAATAGTAATTACTAACTTTCTACGATCCCCTGAAGGCTGCTAAAAAATGGAAATTTCAGGAAAGAAAAATCCTAACTCTATTCTGAAAAGGCAAGGGAGAAATTACATTAAGGACTAGAAGACTTGTCTTTGAGGGTTAGGAATTAGGAAGAAAAAAGGACTGCCTGCAACAACCACTATTTGATCAACTCAATTCTATTGCTGTTATTTTTAGCTCATCTTTTTAGTCTGTTGCTAAGGACTCCCATTACCTGAAAGCAATTTACTAATAGGAATCTACATGAAGCAGGAGAAAAGCAATGATCCTGAAACATTCAAATCAGCCCATTCTCATTTAATCCGTCTACTTTGGTGCCACTTAATAAGTAAATTATATTTCTATTTTTATGTAGCTCTACTGGGATGTTGAAAATCCTGTTGTGCCCCAATGCAAAATGATCATTTGTAAATTTTCAGTATAAGGGTCTGAAGACCAGTGTACTTGAAATAGGGAGCCATAGCTCTGAATTGATTCTTTATTAATACTTGTCTTTTTTAATTGAAAATACTATGAATTCCAAGCAATTCCTTGCAAGGTAAATTCTTGTATTAAGATGTCTGGTGCAGAGCACGGGGAAAGGACTTGACAAAGCTATTCGATATATGAAAGCTATGAATTGAAATTTCGGTTTAGGCATTAAGCAAGAAAGCTGACAGCTAGTGCAAAACACCTAAGGCAGTGGGCAGATCAAAACATGCGGAGGGCGCGGGTGCTCCAGGGATCATGATGTGGGATGAGGTGTCAGGAGAAATCCAGCACAAGGTACAACTATGTACTTGAAAGCCGCAAGTAAGTGGGAACTCTGGATCTTCGCATTTCTACCCACTCAGTTCCAGAACCTCATGACAACACAGAGACGTCATCGCTTTCGTAACTGGTGCCGACGGTTAACCACAGGGACTCCGTTCAAGCCATTTTGGTGGAGCCAATTTAGATTTGTCCGTTTTCCCCAAATCTGATTTCTGCTATCTGCCACCAATCCAAAAGACTCCAAACTAAAATCTGGCCATAGTAGAAATAAAAGAATCAGTGACGCAACAGGCCTCTAGCTTTGAGGTCTTCTTTCACACGCCTTTACAATTCCTTCTAATCCACTGGTTTCCCAGATATAAATACAGAAAACCGGGACCGGAGAGCCTAATAACCGCCTACGTGGCTGCAACGGGAAAACGAGGCCCAAATTCCACCAATAAATTGGGCTATGTGGGCTACGCCCCGCCCACCACTCCTGCCAGCCAATAACATTCACAACTCTTCAGCCACTCCCGCCCATTCTTAGGGCGGCTGCAGATCCTCCACCGACCGCCTGCGCAGCGTGGATCCTACGTATATGCGCCCCTCCTCCGCTTCCCTAGATAAGAGGACCTCTGAAGGAGGAGAGAACGACATTGGCTACCACTGGAGGTCCAAGACCCCAGAAGCTAGTGTCACAAATAGCGAGGGGGAGAAAGGAAAGAAAAAGGGCCACTCACGACGACCCTCTCCCGCCCTGTTCCCCCTACCCCGGAAGTAATTCTCCCCTTTTTCCGCCCCCGCCTACGGTTGAGAAGGAGAAGGACGGCAGGGTTTGGCCCGGCATGCCCTGGGCTTCCGGTGACCTCTGGCCCTTTTCTGTCGTCCGCACTTGCTGCCTAGCGTGCTCGCTCGCTCATTGCCTGCCTTCCCTCCTTCTGGGCTTTCTTCGCACGCTATCTGGTGACTGAAGCGTCCGCGACTGGCAGTGAGGCGTTGGCGGAGGACCCTCAGTCATGGCCGCCTCTAAGCCTGTGGAGGCGGCGGTGGTCGCAGCTGCTGCGCCCAGCTCCGGGAGTGGGGTGGGCGGCGGCGGTGCGACTGCGGGCTCCGGCACTGGGGGCCTGCCGCGATGGCAGCTGGCGCTCGCAGTCGGGGCGCCCCTGCTGCTAGGTGCAGGTGCCATGTACCTGTGGAGCCGGCAGCGGCGACGCCGGGAGGCTGGGGGCCGAGGAGACTCCGGCGGTTTAAAGCGCAACAGCGAGCGGAAGACCCCGGAGGGGAGGGCCAGTCCGGCCCCGGGCAGCGGACATCCCGAGGGCTCTGGTGCTCACCTGGAAATGGTGAGAAGGGGCCGTGGAGGTGGAACCCAAGCGGGTGCCTTTTCTTGACGAGTTGTGCAGGTCCGGGGGCTTCCCGTCAGACGGAAGCTGCCTGGCAGCACATGGGTTTAGGGAAGCACATTTCCATTTGCTTTTGTAGGGATTGGAATAGCCCGAGGGCACAGGTTAGCGGCTGCCTTTGACAGCTTCCTTTTAGTTTCAGAAAAATACTTGGTGTTTTTTTGTTTTTTGTTCTTTCTCGGTGACACAGCATTTATCTCTGGTGTTTTGGGTACGGGGGATATTTGCAGATGTGATGATGGTATTTAGTGAAGGAAGCCACAGTCCGTGAACGGTTAGTACATTGTGGTTGATAGAAATTGTGATTTCCAAGTTCCAAGGAACTTGATCGATAATAACCTTTAATAACGAGTCACCCCCGGTTTTTGAAGTCTCTTAGGATAGGGGATAGGTAAGTACAGTGACTGTTGGTTGGCAAAGTGAAATGTCGTTGAGTAGCATTTGCTTTTTTATTTATGGGAGTGAGTTCTTAAACTTTCTGGGTAGAAGCATCTTAAATTCGGTTTTAAATTTTACCCTAAAATTTACCTGACCAAGCCTGGCATGCTTGATAAAGGTTCTTTGATGTCAGGCCATGCATCAGAGTATCTAGTGAACTACTTTGTATGGTTGTTGAACAGACTGTTAAATCCTTTCGGTATCTGACAGCTGTGGGCAATTGACCTGGCTGCATTTAACAGTACTGGGATGGGGGGGTGGGGAGGGAGTGGTGGAGGATTTATATGCCTCTCGGATTGTACAGTGGTAATTCCAGAGTAAATCAGAGTTCATTGAAACCTTTGGTCAAAAAACTCCTAGGTAAATACATTTGCAAGTCATTTCCGCCTTACATTATTCAGGTTAAAGACATGATTTTACTAGTAGTGATATAAGCTTCAAAGGAAGCTTTATGTGGGAGTGAACTACCATAATTTAATGCCTAATATATGTCAGACGTTGTGCTAGGCCATTAGATAGTCTTTGTAATAGCAGAGCAAACATTGCCCCCCACCCCACTTTCTTTTAATGTAGGAAAATGCAGTGTAGTATGCTGGAAGAACCCGTGGAGGGTGAGAACTAGGAAATGTGCACTTTATGGTGGGTTCTCCAGCATAGTTACCTTGGGAAAGTCATATGATCACTCTGATCTTAGAGTCATCCCATACAGTAAGAGAATTAAAATATTCTCTTAGTCTCATTTTTTCCAGCCCTAAAAATTGGTGATTCTGAATGCTAAAGAGGAGTCTGAAATTCTCGGTCATTTTCATTGCCTTTGTTAGTTTAATTTTAATCAGGGAAGAATAATGAATGAATGAGAAATATATACAAGCTTTTAGTTCTATAATCACTAAAATAATTCTTACACATACTTTTTGATATTTCTTTTGTAGTTTCAAATACTACCCTGTCTCACCCATTTGGTGTTTGAATTTAGTATACCATTGATATAGAATTTAGCAAACTGTCTTGCAAATTTTAGGTTTTCTTGAATCCTGTTTTTAGTTTTTCAGCATTGTCTGGGTTAACAGTATGATGATTTTTAAATTTTGGAGTCTTTTGTTGTTTTATCAGAATTTTTAAAAAATTTACTGCTGTTAAAAATTAGATTTTTAAGATTGACTTTTTTGTAACTTGAACTGCTTTAAAATTTAGTATTTTTGACCTAAAATAAAACTGAGCAAAAACACTTATGCATATGGTTGTTCACCTTGTGGAATTTGTGGGCTTATATTCTTGCTTTGAATTACTAAATGATTCTTCAATAAAGCAACAGTAGTCCTGTCTTTTCCATTTTTCTAAAGGAAATTTGTGTTTTAACTGATGGTGACCAATAAATACTGAAAGACGATTTTTTGTCTTTTTTATAGTCTGGTCCTTAGAATTATTATTAGATTTATCTAAATACAACTAACCACCAGTTATAATTTATTATAATTTATCTGTGGTTGGAGAAATTGCTTTATATTTGAATAGCACCTTTCAGTTGGCAACCTTAGTGGATTTTGTAAATAAGAAAGTCATCTGTTTCAACTGATGGAAAAACTGACAGAATCCTGATGCCCTAACTGTTCTTTCTCCACCTCCACGTGAGCAATAGCTGTAATTTTTAAAGGAATGAGGAATGGACAAATATTGTCCAGGGCTCAGTGAAAATAAAATGGAAAATCAGTGTTTTTTTGTCTGTTGGCCTATGTTTCCCTTAATGTAAAATGAACTAATAAAATTGGCTTGCAGTTTTCATGTACAATGTAGACTGTATCCAATTATCTTTTTTTCTGAAATAAACACCTGAAAGTAAAAGCAGAAATTCATATTTCTGTTTAATTAATGGGGATTTTAGGATTTCACTAAAGAAAGACATCTAATTACAGTTGATAGCATCTGAGATTCAGGCACTTACAGTATTAAATCATGTTCCCATTTAGAGGCTTTGGAAAACCTGCCACAATGTGCCATTTTGCTCCAGTAATGTTTTTTAAAAGACTTGAAGAATTATAGATTTCCAAAGTTGGAAAGATTCTTTAAGGATCCTCTTATCCATATGGCTTCTTAATCTCTGGGCCTGAGGTATCAAAAAGGACTACCACACCCACATATATACCAAGCATGGTATTTTGGCTGCACAGATGGCTTAGGTATTTCTTTTTTTTTTTCTTTTTTTTTTCAAACTTAGGGTTTTTTGAAAGGTGTGTTTATTTAAAACTCTCATTGGTTATAGTAGCTTTTTATCTTTTGGGGATTTTTTGGTGTTTTTAAAAAATATTTATTGGGGCGCCTAGGTGGCTCCGTTGGTTAAGCGTCTGACTTCAGCTCAGGTCATGATCTCACGGTTCATGGGTTCGAGCCCCACGTCAGGCTCTGTGCTGACAGCTAGCTCAGAGCCTGGAGGCTGTCTTCAGATTCTCATGCTGTCTCTCTCTCTCTCTCAAAAATAAAACATTTAAAAAAATTTTAAAAAAATATTTATTTTTGGGGTGCCGAGAGACAGACTGCAAGCAGGGGAGGAGCAGAGAGAAAGGGAGACACAGAATCTGAAGCAGGCTCCAGGCTCTGACCTGTCAGCACAGAGCCCGATGTGGGGCTTGAACCCACGAAATGTGGGATCAGGACCTGGGCTGAAGTAAGATGCTTAACTGATGGAGCCACCCAGGCGCCCCTATCCTGTTGTTTTTAATCTGATAAAAAATACAGTTATTCTGGTGTTCAAGTTTTTTTTTTTATGTTACACAGGAGTTCTGCCCCATGAAATGGTTAGGAACCAGTAATCTAAGTCAGCCCTCTAGAATGGGAAAGGAGAAATCTACTTAAGCATTTTAATTAGATCAAAGACTGAGTAATCTGGTATTTTCAGTCATCTTTTTAATGAAGTAATTCTTGCCTCTCAAATGATCTGTTTCTAGTCATTTTTTAAAAATCAGGGTCATTGGGGCACCTGGATGCCTCAGTCAGTTAAGTGTCTGACTCTTATTATTGGCTCAGGTCATAATCTCATGGCTCAGGTCATGATCTCATGGATCAAGCCCCACGTTGGGCTCTGCTGATAGCACAGAGTCTGCTTGGGATTCTCTCTCCCCCACTTGCTCACTCTCTCAAAATAAATTAACTTTAAAAAAGAATCAGGGTCACCAGTGACATTTCTATATAACTAAGTACAGTGAATACCTTTCAGTCTTTATCTTACTTGATCCTTGATGTTATTTTATATTGTCTTCTCTTAATTTCATAACTTTTCCTGTGACTTATGACATACTGTATTCTGATTTCCTTTGCCTTTTAAAAATTTCCTCATACCTCCCTTGCTGATTATTCTTAGTCTCCTTTCCAGGCTTTTTTCTCTACCTCTTCCTTTTGGTGACCTTCATGGTTCTATCATAAGCATTCTTGCTTTGCATACCTTCATTGGATGCTTGCTTGCAGTCCAGGAACTTCACTTGTCACATACTCTGATAGCTCCCTAATTTCTTGTCTATGGCCTATACTTCTCAAGAGGCCCAAATTTAAGGGAGAATTTTCAATTGATTACCTCACAGGTATTTCACATCCAGACTCCTTCCTGTTTTTCCTGAGACTACTTTCCTAAACCAGAGACTTGGATATCATCCTTAACTTTTAACTCTTGGCATATTCTCCACATCCAATCCAGGAAAACCTCCAGAAAAGTTTTAAGCCTGTCTACTACATTCCCACTGCCATTTTTCAACTAAATAACTGCTACTCTCATTGTCTTCCTTGAATCCATTTTGTCACTACCAGAATAAAATCCTGACAGTCACATTCTTAAAATCATTAAGTAGTGTTCTGTTCTTTGCCCACCAGATAAAGTTCTAACTCTTCATCATTTAAGACCCTCCATGATCTTGATCCTGCTTGACTCTTCAACTCTATCTCTTGACACTTCCTCTTGTTTCTTGCCTTTAGATATTCTGTGAACACTGCCCAATACTCTACCTTCTTACCCTTCAAGTCACAACGTGTAGATCATTTAACCTTTTCTGAAACCCTTTACCTGGGCATACAACTATGTGATTACATAACACTGAACTTTTCCCTTCCATAGCACTTAACCACATGGTACTAGAGTTGCTTATTCATATATTTCCTACTATACTCTTGAATATGTGAAGGCTGGGACTGGTTTATCTCACTATTCTCAGAACCTAATACAATGCCTGGTCCAAAACAGGTGTTGAGTACCAATGAAGCTTCATTCTTTGACATCTGTGTCTGTGTATACACACATCTCCACAAGTTGAATATTTTTTCAGAATTCAGCTTTTCACTTTTATTCTGCCAGTCTATCCTAGAAATTGGTATGACAGTCTTAAACCTTATTTAGGCATTCTATTTATAAATCACTTGATTTTGTGTGAACTACAACCATAATCCTGCAAAGCCTGCATTCTTACAAATGGATTCTTAGGTATAGAGTGGTCCGTATTATGACTTAATGGGTGGGGTTGGTTGTAGATTTTTGAAATATTGGGGTATAATATGGGAAAGGGCTTATTATCTCAGGTATTATTCATATAATAGGTTTTGTTCATATAAAAGTAATAATTAGTCGATAAAAGTATTTTAAAAGACTGTTTCTTGTGCGCTAAGTTTTCCACAGTTGACTGCTACTTTTTTTAGGCTGGGATTTGAATTTTCAAATATGCTTTTGGAATTTGATAAATTTAAGAGAATGAAGCCATTGAAAAGAAACTGTCAAACCACTTCATATGTATTTTCACTGGATATAAATGTGTATTATGGTGATACCCATTTTATTTTCTTACACATAGATTACCCAAGTCCAGTTCATTTCCTTTCACTGTAATTGTATGTTATTATCAGAATAATACTTTGTAAATACTTGCTAAGAAGTTACAGTGAGCCCTTATTGTCAAATGTGTATCATTGAAAGCTTTCTGTAACGTAGTCAATGTTACCATTGCAGGACTTGTTTTGAAGTAGCCTTTCTGGTCTGAATTGTGTGTGTATTGTTGTCGTTTTTGTTGTTGTTCTTGTTCTTCGTCGTTGTTGTCTTGGTTGTCGTCTTCGTCGTCGTCTTCTTCGTCTTTGTCTTCCTCCTTGGAGTATTTTCCTGACTATTCTTTATTAGTCACTTTTGTTCCAGAGCAGATTCCTATAAGTAACTTTCACTGACTGTCAAACCTCCACTGCTTTTTTTCAGTTTTGTATTCTACTAAAATTTACTGGCATTATACCTTAATATCTGTTCCTTTGGTTTAAATGTTACTTGTTTTCCAAGTAGATTTGCCTCTGCAAAGGGTGCTGGGTAGATTTGTAGTAGGTTTTGCCTCTTGTTTGACAAGTTCTAGCACAGTGCTTGTGGAGAGGAGACATACATATTTACTGTGCTTTTCATTGTTTCCTTTTATATTTATTACCTGAGTTACCTGTTTTTACTTCTTGTGTCTTACCCAAATACTTTTGGATGTATGCATGTGTATTTATATCTAGTTGCTACTTGGAGCTCCAGTGGCACAATCAGTTAGCGCATGGTACTTATATGTAGTTGCTACACTGGGTCTAATAATTTTCTGGCTATTAGTTACACAATTTACTAATTACCCAATGCACATTTTCCTGATATGAATTGGGGTTTCAGGTTTTTTAATCAGTGGTAATTCTTTAGAGAACCTGCCAGTCTACTTGTTTCTTGAACTGTCTCTAACGTTGCTTCAGGATAAAGATTATCCTGTTGATTGTTGTACAGTGGAGTCACATCAAATGTGCTTTTTTAAAATTTTTTTTATTTTTATTTATTTCTAGGAGAGAGAGAGACAGCGTGAGCAGGGGAGGGTCAGAGAGAGAGGGAGTCACAGACTGAAACAGGCTCCAGGCTCTGAGCTGGCAGTCAGCACAGAGCCCGACGCGGGGCTCGAACCCACGAACCGCGAGATCATGACCTAAGCGAAAGTCGGACGCTTAACCGACTAAGCCACCCAGGCGCCCCAAAATGTGCTTTTAACCAAAATGAATTCAGTTATATTTGCTTGGCATAAGGAAAGAAAAAGATCTAATTGTGCTAATGATTCTCTTTGTCTTTTCATTTAAAGACCTTTTGCCCTAAAGTCAGTAGTTAGCAAGATATTATATCTGAATCTATTTTCTTTATTTCAGTTCCAGAGTGTGAATCCAGGTGTGATTCTAATAATATTCTAAATAAAACGTGGATGACAATTCATGCGGTACAGAAGTAAAGTTTTGGCAGGCTGGCATGGAATTGCTAGAGTTTGAATCCTGCCTTGGGCAAGTTAGTCTCTCTGGCCCTCAGTTGCTCTGTGTGTAAAATGAGGATAGTAATAGCACCTACCGTGCATCTTCAGTGTGGTGCTCTGCTAAAGATTTTTCAAAATAATTTTGACATTGATTTTTTAAAATGTTTGTTTATTTTTGAGAGAGACAGCGAGTAGGGGAGGGGCGGAGAAAGGGAGACAGAGGATCTGAAGCGGGCTCTGTGCTGACAGCATAGAGCCCAAAGTGGGTCTCAAACTTAAGAACCACAAAATCATGACCTGAGCCAAAGTCCCATACTTAAGGGACTGAGCCACCCAGGCACCCCTTTTGCTTAATGCATTAACTTTATGACTGCTTGTGAGATTTGGTTCCAAATATTTGTTGAATTTATTTAGCAGAATCACATGGAATCATGGAGTTGACTCTGCTGAATGGTTATTCATTATGAAGAGATGGAATTTACTCAAATCATGGATGGGGGAAAAACTAAGTTTTTTAGTAGACCATTTTAATTCATACTTTATGTAACATACTAGGCAGATGTAAACATCTTTTTCATAATTCATCTGTTTTCTAACCAGTATTGACAAAGTTTGAATTTACACCATGTATGAAACTTAAGTTTGTGGCTGAAGTGGAGTAACGAAAGTTTGGAGTCTTGTGTGTAGGTAGTGGTAATGCGAAGTTACTGGAAGGTTTTGAGCAAGGAATGACATGACAATTTACTTGTTAAAAAGAATTTTCAGGGGCGCCTGGGTGGCTTAGTCGGTTAAGCGTCCGACTTTCGCTTAGGTCATGATCTCGCGGTTCGTGGGTTCGAGCCCCGCGTCGGGCTCTGTGCTGACTGCCAGCTTAGAGCCTGGAGCCTGTTTCAGTCTGTGACTCCTCTCTCTGACCCCCCCCGGCTCACGCTGTCTCTCTCTCTCTGTCTCCTAGAAATAAATAATAAAACATTAAGAAAATAAAATCTTTAAAAAAAAAAAAGAATTTTCAGAGCAATTAGAAAATAGTGTATTGAATAAATGCAGAGAGAGATGCATTTTCACATAATTTTAGTGTAGAATATTATTGAATTTTCAGAACCTGAAAACAACTACCCAAACCAAAAGTGATCCATTAACAGAAATGGCTTTATAGTCTTTTAAACTACCTGAGTAGTTTAAGATATGAGCTTTTAGATGAGCAAACAAGCCATATGAAATATACTGGCATTTCAAGATGTTCCTGTTATGTTTCAGATTAGAAAGTCTTCAATTCTCATTTATCAAATATGCTTTCAGAATTGTCTTTGGGCTTGTTTACTAACTCGAATCTTTAATGATGAAAGTTCTTATTATAACTTGAGAATGTAGACTGGTGGCAGCAGGTGGGGATTACTGAAAAGCAGTGCAAAGGATTCTTGTAGGATGGAATTAAAATCCCTCATAAAGAATTGTTAGTCGTGTGTTCTCTAATACAAAGTTTTTTGTCCAGTGCATTTAAAAAAAATTCCTGCCTAGTTTTGGCCTCAAAGCTTGTGAAAATAGGGTCTAATTCTTGACATAGAGGAAGGCTGGCATTGTGTGAACCAGCTTTTTATTCTAAATTTCATCAGTGGGCCAAAATGATTAGTTTTTCTATACTGTCCTTGGAATGCTATTCTTTCTCTGGATTTTTATTTCTTCTATTTATATTTTTAAAAAATGTTTGTTGAGGGGCGCATGGGTGGCCCAGTCAATTAAGCATCTGACTTCAGCTCAGGTCATGATCTCGCAGTCTGTGGGTTCGAGCCCCGCATTGGGCTCTGTGCTGACAGCTGAGAGCCTGGAGCCTACTTCCAATTCTGTGTCTTCTTCTCTCTCTTCCCCTCCCACACTTGTGCTGTCTCTCTCTGTCTCAAAAGTAAATAAAACATTTTAAAAAAATAAAAAAATAAAAATGTTTATTTTTTGAGAGAGAAAGACAGAGCACAAGAGGGGGAGGGGCAGAGAGAGAGGGAGACAAGAATCCAAAGAAGGCTCCAGGCCCTGAGCTGTCAGCACGGAGCCCTTGGGGCTGCAAGACCATGACCTGAGCTGAAGGCAGGCTTAAACAACCCAGGCGCCCTTCTCTGCATTTTTATTAGTGAAGGGACAGAGTTGGACAGAAAGTAATGGAGCAGGCTTAGGGTGATAGGGATGTTAACCAAGGTCATGCTCTCCAAAAATGTAGTTTGGTTGCTTTCTGGAGTGGAAGCAAGGAAGAAAATTCGCAACTTGGTGATTTGCCTATGTAATTTGGTCCTTTTTCACCTGTTATTGTTCAAACCATTGTGTGGTTTTTTTACCGTATGATAAGGAAAAGAAGTTAATCAGATTCTGATTTTGGCCTTAAGAGTTAAAGAATTTTTTTCTTTTTTTAAGATTTTTCAAGCCCAGCATGGGGCTTGAACTCAACGCCAAGATGAAGAGTCACATGCTCCATCAACTGAGCCAGCCAGGTGCCCCGGAGTTAAAGAATTTTTAATAATTTTTAAAAGGAGCTATTATAAAGCTTGACTAAATGGAGGAAAGTAGCTAATCAAAACATTCACTTGGTTCATTTTCCTGAATAAAAATAAGTATCCATCCTCTAAGTAGAGGAGGAAAGCCTTGTGTACTCATCTCACCATATTTGTCTGTTGTTTTTTTTTTTTTTTTTAACTTCTCAGCCCTTGCTATGACTGCCTCTTCTCTATTCTGTATATTATTTAGCCTTAACCTTCTAGTAGACAGGAAGGATTTCATTGCCTATTTCTTTTAATGAGACAAGGTCATCACTTTGTCTAGAAAATGTTCTTTTTATCTAATCTGTAAATCTTTAGTTAAAATACTGAATAAGGGCACCTGGGTGGCTCAGTTGGTTGAGTGTCCAACTTCAGATTTCAGCTCAGGTCATGATCCCAGGGTCGTATGTAGGATTCAGCGCTGAATTGGCTCCATACATGGAGCCTGCTTAAGATTCTCTCTCTCCCTTGCTCATGCTCGCTCTCATACTCTCTCTCTCTCTCTAAAAATAAAAGTAAAAAGTGAAAAAAATACTGGGGCTTCTGGGTGGCTCAGTCAGTTGAGCATCCAACTCTTGATTTAGGCTTAGGTCATGATCTCACAGTTGCTGGGATGGGTGAGATCTAGTCCTGCATCGGGCTCTGCACTGATAGCTCAGGGTCTGCTTGGAATTCGCTCAGTCCCTCCCCGCCTCCTCAAAATAAATAAACTTAAAAAAATAATCTTCAGTAGGTCTGTAGTCAAATATATTTCTCACATGCTTTTAATATGCCACATTATTTTCTACATAAACAGTCCCTAGTGTTTAAAGGGTGTGTGTTAGCCATGTCTTAAATGACTTAGGAACATTGTAAACTTTCCCCAAGTAATTGGAAGAATGTTTTTCTTGATATTTAGTATCAAAAGTAACTGTGTCATTATTTTGATGTTTTATTAGGTACATTAAGATTCCTGATTATGATGTGTTCTTGGCAGCTTGTGCTTTTTATCAATAAAACTGTCCTGCCTTCCATCTGAGGCTTTTTAATGTTGTTTTTGTCTGATACTACCTTCTTTTTCTTAGTATTTGCCTTCTAACTTTGATAGTCTTTTTGACCTGTCACTTTGTTTTAGGTCATGCCTAAAAGGCAGCATAGTTTGAAAATTTTTTGATATAGAGATTTAACCTATCACATTTATTGTTATCAACCTGTTTAATGATTCTTGGCCCTATGTAACTTGCTTTTTTTGTTTCTTCCTTTAGCCTCTCCTTTCTACTTGTATTGATCATTTGTCCTACTGCGGGGTCTATTTTTAGTGGTAAGAAAGTTATACCACTTCTATTTATGTTTTTGCTGTCAACCTTAAAAGCTAGTTTGGCTAGGTGTAAGATTCTAAGTTAAAGATAATCTTTCTTCAGAACTTTTTTTTTAATTGTTTTATTTATTTCTGAGAGAGAGAGCGAGATCAAGAGCGAGAGAGAATGAGCGCCAGCCAGCGTGAGCAAGGGAGGGCAGAGAGAGAGGGAGACACAGAATCTGAAACAGGCTCCAGGCTCTGAGCTAGCTGTCAGCACAGAGCCCAACGCGGGGCTCGAACCCACGAACAGTGAGATCATAACCTGAGCCTAAGTCAGTCACTTAACCAACTGAGCCACCCAGGCGCCCCAATCTTTCTTCAGAACTTTAAAGTTGTTACTTCATTGTTTTTTAGCACCTCATGTTGGTGACATTCTATTGCCACTTTGGTTCTTTTTCCTTTGTGGATAGTCTGTTGTTTCTACCGAAAAACTTTCAGGATTTTTGTTGGGAAATTTCACCATGATGTGTCTAAAAATGTGTATTATTTCGGCTCCAGGAAGTTGTTTTGTTTTGTTTTTCTCTACTCCTTTCTTTTTTTCTTTTTCCTTTTGTATGCTCTACTANAGCTCCAGGAAGTTGTTGTTTTGTTTTGTTTTTCTCTACTCCTTTCTTTTTTTCTTTTTCCTTTTGTATGCTCTACTAACTAGGCCAGCTAGGGGCCCCTCCAGAAATTTTTCTAATATATCCTTCAATATACCTTTCTGTGCCTTTTCTTCTAAACTCCACTTAGGTAGATTTTGGAACATCTGGATTTGTATCCCATGTCATGTAAGTTTTTCTCCAAATGTTACACTTGCCTGTCCTTTATTTTCACTGCATTCTGACAGATTTCCTTGGCTCTACCTTCTACTTGGTAATTTGTTCCTCAGTTATGCCCATTATAATATACAGTCCCAGACCATCTATTAAGATGATCTCAGCAGAAACTTGAGGGTTTTTTTTTTTTTTTAATGTTAATTTTTGAAAGAGAGTGAGAGAGATCACAAGCAGGGGAGGGGGCAGAGAGAGGCACACACAGAATCCGAAGCAGGCTCCAGGGTCCGAACTGTCAGCACAGAGCCCGATGTGGGGCTCAAACCCATGAACTGTGAGATCATGACCTGAGCCAAAGTCAGATGTTTAACCAACTGAGCCACCCAGGCGCCCCAGTCTCAGACCATCTATTGAGTTGATTATAATAATCCTTTTTGATTTTCAAGATGTCTAAATTAGTGCTCTTTCAAAGCAGACTCTTTTTAAAATGACTGTGATAGCCTCTTATTCCTCTAATGTTAAAGTTTCAGTTTGCCTGGTTTACCCTGCCTCTCAAATACTCGTTTTTCTATTTCAGTTGGGCGCCTCTTTCTTAGGGTATTAAATTTTTTCTATGGTAGAAATTCTCGGCAATGTGGTCTCTTAGAAGACCGCCAAGGGATGCCCGTCACTTGCCTCAGATGTAGAAGACCCTTACTCCTGGATGACAGAGCCCTACTCCAGGCTCACTTCTGCTTCTCTCAGTGGGGTGGGAGGACTGTAGGGCTTGCTTCAAATGCACGTTTCCAGCAATCACCTTGATAGTTACCCTTCTGTAGTCTACAGCCACACAAGATTCGTGGTTGTCTATTATAAATGTTTTGTGCTAAGGATTTTCCTGTCAAAGCTTCTGGGAGGTGATTGAGGGAGATTTTATATTCATCTCTTAATTTATTTGTGGTTTATTTGGGTCTCCTACATCCCAGTTTTAAAATATGTTCCTTGTCAACACTAACTGGCTTAAACTAGCTGTTTTAATATTCTGAACTTAGATAAATGGAGTTTCCAGCAAATCTTTGCACACTATACTTTTAAAAACCAATTAGAGTTGTACTAGGATTAAAGGAGAAGGGAAACAAAAGGTAAATAGTGGAGGGAAAGCAGCAAAGAAGAATGAAGCAAGAGTAAGGGAAAAAAGCAGATACAAAAAAAAAGGTTGCTATTTCATTTTTCTGTTTGGGAGTGAGATGCCCTGGGCCCTAAGCAACTTGGCTTTCACAGCTCCTGTAAGTTATTTGTGAGGGCAGATACTTCTGCTTTTGTTGTGTCAGTGCTTGCCTGTTGAAGACATAATGTACTCTTTCATAATTACATATTTGTTCAAGTTGGATGATGCTGACAAACAGTAAAGTTTTGGGTAAAGACATGCCACAAAGCTCTTGGACTTAGCAGCTAGAACCTGGATAACTGGAGTGGTCTCCAGAATGCTTCCCAAATGTTGACTGAAGTATTCACAACTGTTCTCAGTGGCTACTAACTACCAACTATTCCACATTATACACAGTTAGTATGTAAGTTGGGTCCTCCAGGAAGACTGAGACAAAGATAGGAGTGCAGAAAATTTATTGATGAGCAAACAACAGATTTGGGTTAACAATTATAATGAAGATGGCAAAATGTTTCTAGTATCTATTGTACACTATTGACAAGGAGCCCAATGGGAAAATAACAACACACATGAATAAATGGTTTTCAGAATAAAAAAGCCATATGGCCAATAAACATGAAAAGGTTTTCAGCTCCATTAATAGAGGAAAATGTAAATAAAAATAATATTGGAATATTACTTTATACCATGGTTTTTCAATGAACTTGCCACTATTGACATTTTGGATCTACTAATTCTTTGTGTTGGGGGGCTGTCTTGTGCATTGCAGAATGTCACCAACATCCCTGGTGTCTACCACTAGGTAACAATAGCAGCTACCCACCCCTACCCTCTGCAGTTGTGACAATCAGCAATGTCTCCACACATTGTCAAATGCATCCTAACTGGTAAAATCACTTCTGATTGATAACCCATTAGACTGGCAAAAATTAGCTCACAACTTTTGCTGGCAGGAATGGCAGGAAAGTGGATCTTTAAATATAAAGTACTGTGGCAGTTTTTTTGAAATTAAAAATACATAAACCTTTGGCTTAGCAATCCTACTGCTGAGACTTTGTCCCACGAAGATATTTATATGAAGCAGCTTTTCATTGTCAGCAGCTATTCTATATCCCTATTTATCTGCTGTCAGTTTATCACTGTTTAATTACTGAAATGAATCTATTCCTGAGTAGTGGTAAGTGTTATTTCTTCTCATTTCAGAACTCTCTTGATAGAGCACAAGCAGCCAAGAACAAAGGCAACAAATACTTCAAAGCAGGAAAATATGAACAAGCTATTCAGTGCTATACTGAGGCGATCAGTTTGTGCCCTATAGAGAAGAATGCTGACCTTTCCACATTTTATCAAAACAGAGCTGCTGCCTTTGAACAGTTGGTATGTATCTTAGGGTTTTCCCCTGTTCTTTTTGTTTTCTTTATTTGCATAATGTTTCAGTTAATACCACTCAAATAAACCTAATAAATTTTTTTGAGGTTTTGAAATTACAGGCTTTTTGTTTTCATATCCTTTAATTACATAAAATTTTTAAGAACAGATATTTGAGTTTTGCTGGTTACAAATTTAATCCAAAGTTATATATATTTGGTTCTATAAAATTAGATAATATAGGAAACTACAGTTTCTGGTGACCCCATCCTTCTCAACAGTGTGAAGCTATTTTCTTTAACTTTTTGTTTCCATAAATATTAACAGTAGCATGTGGGGTGTGGGGAGACCAAACTTATTACATGTATTGTGACATTCTTTAGTTCCCACTGTATCTTTTGCAGCCTTTCGTAGCTCATGCAGATTGTTTTATTTCTGAAATGGTATATGTAATAGCTGTTATATGGTTTTATACTGGAGAACATCTAGTGATGAACATTTGGATTGTTTCCTGTTTTACCTATTGCATTCAGTATTTAAGTAAATATTTTTGTTAAGTATTTTTTTTTTTTGCATACTTTGGGAGGACAAAATTCTAGAATAAAATTCTAGAAATGGGTATCTAAAGACAGCATCAGCACCTACTCCCAATAACAATATATGAGCATGCTTGTTTTCTCTCATTCTTGCTGACTATATTATCAGTCTTAATAATATTTGTGATTCTGGTAGGAGAAAAATACTGTCTCTCATTGTTTTAATTTGCACTTTTAGAAATGTTGCTAAAGTTGACCATTCTTTTCTGTGGTTATCGGACATTTGTATTTTCCACATTTACCTGTTCATCCTAATTTTATTGACTGTCTTGCTATATGGAAGGTTGCTATGGTACAGGCTGGGTCTGTAAAAGCAAACAGTTATGCATAGAACTCAAGAATAGCTAAACAATGAACTATTAAATGACATTTTCACAAATGCTTTAAATAATTAACATGATTCAGTAGTAGAGAAATGACTAGAGATGGGATTGGTGCATAAAAACAGTAGAGAAGATAGCATTACAAATAGAGGAAATAGTGTCTATACTTGCTCTGAGGCAGGAAAGAGTTTGGTGCGATTAAAGAATTACAAAGGATCCTGGAGTATAGAGAGATGCAGTTGGGAGAGGCAACAGAAGGTAGATGAGACAAAGTCTGCAGTGCTAAAGAGTTTGGATTCAATTCTGAGTGTAATGGCAAAATATTTAAGGGTTTTAAATAGGGCAGGGACAGCCTCTAAAATTACTTTCAATGTTCTGTCAAGAATATATGGTAGGGAGGCAAGAGTGGAGATGGGGAGACCAAGTAAGGATGTTGTTGTTTGTAGTAGCCTATGTGAAACATGAAGTAAGCTGAGACCAACAAGTTGCTGTTGTATTAGATATGAAGGGTGAAGAAAAGCAGGAAGCAGGAATGTAAATAATAGTGGAATGGGGAAGGAGTGAGACAGCTAAGTAGAAGCTGAATTGAGAAATGTCTCTATTTCAGGAGAATGGCTTGGGCTGAAGAGATGAATTTGGGAGTCATCTAATTTTATATTTTATATAGTGCCAGGAGAGAAGAGATGAGGCCTTAAGGACTCCACTTGTAGAACTGAGGCAGAGGGGAAGAATTTAGCAAAGGAAATTGAGAAGGAGCAGCCAGTGAAGTAGGTAGAAATCAATGAGAGGGTCAGTCCTTTGGAGGTTTGGCAATAAAGAGGAACCAAGAAATAGAGTAGTAGTTGAAGGGAATTATGGAATCAAAGGAGGGTTTTTAAAAGATGGAAAATACTAGAGTAAGTGGGGGTTTTTTGGTTCTTTTTTTAATATATGCTTATGGGAATGAATTATTTAGTAGAGATGTAGATTGATGTAGAGGCAAAATAGCTAACAAAGTAAAGTCCTTGAAGTGGAGAAAGTGTGGATCCAGATCATAGTGGAGGACTGGCCTTTGATGAAAAGAGGTCCGTCCTCAGTTTTAACAGGAGGGAAGGAGATAATAGGAGCACAGAGATGCAGGTAGGTTTGTAGATTTGGTGGTAGAAAGATGGCCCAAGTATGTCCTTTGCTTATTTTTGAAAATCAGGTTGCTTTTCTTTATTTACAGGTATTTATATGAGCTATTGTAATATATTGTGGATATTAACTCTTTTTATGTACTGGGAGTATTTTTGTGTGTTGTGGGACTTAACACTCAGCCTCTTGTTTCGAAAAGTAATTTCTGATGAACAGTGCTTCCTTTAGTTTGACTTTTTTTAATACTTTCAATTACAGCAAAAATGGAAAGAGGTGGCACAAGATTGTACAAAGGCTGTTGAACTTAATCCCAAATATGTGAAAGCTCTCTTTAGACGTGCAAAAGCCCACGAGAAGCTAGACAATAAGAAGGAATGTTTAGAAGGTGAGGGTGTTTTTGTGTATACATATGAAAATTATTTAAGGCTTTGTAGTCATTGGTAAGTTTATATGAAACTCTGCCTGTGAGTAGAGAAATCACTTGTATTTAAAAGTTAGATTCGGGGCGCCTGGGTGGCTTAGTAGGTTAAGCGTCCGACTTTCGCTTAGGTCATGATCTCGGGGTTCGTGGGTTCGAGCCCCGCGTCGGGCTCTGTGCTGACTGCCAGCTCAGAGCCTGGAGCCTGTTTCAGTCTGTGACTCCCTCTCTCTCTGACCCTCCCCTGCTCACGCTGTCTCTCTCTCTCTCTCTCCCTCTCTCTCCTAGAAATAAATAAAACATTAAAAAAAAAAAAAAGTTAGATTCTTCCCCAACTAAGAATTTGTTTTCTAATGTAAATTGAGATTGCTGATACTTGAGTATTGTCTCTGTTCTCAATTATGGGACTAAATTAGTATTAAGATTTAAAATTTATATACCATACATTTTTAACTTGGCAATTAATGAGCTTCAGTGTAATTCCATGAATTAAGAAATCAGAAAAGAGGTTTTAATAAGTGGTAGTGTTGCTAGGATTCTATATATTTTCAGTTAATATCCTATATAAATATGAAATAATTTTAAGATGAATGAAAAAAAATTTGGTATTTTTTTTTCTGGTTGGTATTTTCAAACATTATTTTATACCCAATTGGAAATTATGTAGTTGATAAAGAAGCATCAGGTGAATTTGCCATTCTCAGTAAATCTGTAAGTAAATATTCTGCAGCATTTAATTGGCCATATCTGCTTCTAAAACTTCAGTTAGAGAATATAGGCCACTGGCTTATTTTAAAGTACATTTTTGTGGGTAACATGGAGCTAAATCAAAGTGATTTCTACAAGATAAACCTGCTTTAAAAGCATCAGCAATCAGATTTAGCCATAATTATTTTTTAAAGTAACATTATTTAAAAGGAAGAAGCCATTTTATTTTTAAAAGTCTGGATTACCAAGTGAGAGTGGTTTAGAGAACATTTTAGGAAAATTTGAGGTTTTGTGGTGTTGCGTACTTTGGTGATGGGTGGAAGGACTGTTGCTTTGGAAAAGAGAATTCTGAGTTTTGAGCCAGCCCTTGAAATTATTAACAGTTAATGACTGGCAGAAGGGAGGTTAGATGGATTTTAGATAGGAGGAATGGGATGGGGAAAAGACACTGACACTGGGATTAGCTAGGATATTTGAGGACCATATGAAAAGATTGACTTGTTTGGAGGAGCAGGGATTTGGAATTCTGAGAAATTGAATTCAGAAACAGTGGGAACAGGAGTGCTTGAGTAGTCTGAAAGGTTGAGAGGTTCAGGAACCACTGATCTTTTACGTTTCAAACCACTTTGTCTTGAGCTGTTGCATAACCAGATAAAAATGGTATTTTGAAGCAGATTTAATTGAGAGCTCCATGGCAAGATGGCTTTGGACACAAGGAATAACTTGTGAGACCTATAGAAAGAATCAGACATGAGAAAACTACATTACACTGATTTGGCCTTTAGGTGCTGGCCAGAAGGGAATTTTCCTGGATTGTTTATTTACTGTGTAGAATGTGAGGGTGGTGAGAAACATCACAAACCATACAGGATAGTCCCTTGGATTTCACAGGTAAGGAAAGTGAAAAACCAGAGAAGTGGAATGAACTTCTGAGCTTTGAGTTTGAGTTATAGAGTATATAAAACTAAAGTGTTGAGAAGCAAATTATTGGAAATGAAATTGATGGCTACATCAGGCTATCAGTTTGGTTTGTCTTTCTGTGGTAATATAGTGCCCATCTCTGATGCTGCTAATAATCTTTGCAATAATTTCATACTTTTGTTTTTTCCATCATCTCTAGATGTCACTGCTGTGTGTATACTAGAAGGGTTCCAAAATCAACAAAGCATGCTGTTAGCTGATAAAGTTCTTAAACTTCTTGGAAAAGAGAAAGCCAAAGAAAAATATAAGGTAAATGTAAGTTAGTTAATAGAGGAAATATACATTGTGAAGAGTCATTTTAATTTACACTGCTTAAACTTGGGCATGATGGGAATGGTAGCAACTGAAATTAGATCTGTGTTACACTTCTGTTCCTGTAATATTGGGCTTTTGTGGCTTATCTTTTTAAAATAAGAATGTAATGTATATCCAGTATTGTATCTGGAGAATACTGAAAGAACTCTGTATTAGAGATTGCCAAACAAAGCCTATGGGCCACATCCAGTCTGCCACCTGTTTGTATAAATATTATTTTATTGGAACACAGCACTTAGCCATTGTTTTGGCTGCTTTTGAGCTAAAACAGCAGAGTATAGTGGTTGTGACAGAGACTGTATGGCTGGTAAGGCCTAAAATACTTATTACTTGGTCTTTTTGACAAACAATTTGCTAGCCCCTGTCTATATCATTAGTTTTTAAAGGTATACTGTATAAATTGGCATTGGTTTGGGGCAGTCTGTAACAGATGATTTAATTCAAGAAGTTTTTGAACAAAATTCCATTGTGGCCATTTTATTTGTAAAATAAAATGCCCTTACAGCATTACAGTTTAGTGAGAGAAACCATTAATAAGTACAAAAGGCATGATATGGGGAAGTGTCATGAGGGATAGACGTAGTGTCATGGGATTACCACAGGCATCACTAAATATCATTGTGATTTTCTGTGAAACTTCAGTAATAATCAGGGCAGTTCCTTTTTTCTTTAAGAATAATATTTCCCTTAAATTGATTTTAATAAGCTGTGTGTTTTTTTTAAATTTTTCACTCCTGAATATTAGCTGAGTTAAACAATAAAATGGGTTTCTTCACTGCAGGACTTTAATGTGCTAGGATATGTTGTGAATCTCCAAGAGGAATATAGCTGTACTTGTTCACAGTCTCTTCAAACTGCTTTTTTTCCTTTGAGCATTTCCTAGAACTGGTATTCCTCACAACACTGTAAAATATCATTTAATAGTCTCACAACTTTGAAGGAGCCTAATTTCCTTGTGTCTATTTATATAATGTTATTGTTGAGTGATTATACTGATTGGTCTTCAGGGTGCTCAGAAAATATAAGATAACCCACATTTACATAGGTTCCAAATCAGTTATCCCTTATATTTTCTTTTAAGTTTTTATTTATTTAAGTAATCTTTACACCCAATATGGGGCTCAAACACACAATCGCAAGATCAAGAGTCGTACACTGTTGCAACTGAGACAGCCAGGCGTCTCTCCACTTGTATTTTCTAATATGTTCGTAGGCCACCTTTGTAAATCACAAAATACTTTTCATGTTATTGTTTTTATTCTACAACAGCCCCGTAAGAAAAATAAGGCAAGTATATATGTTGCCATTTTAGAGATGAGAAAACTGAAAGTGACATGTGCAGGGTCACATGGCTAATAAGTGGCACAGCTGGGACTTGTATCTTGTTCCTTTGTCACTTAAATCCATTACTTGTATTGTTTTTATTTTAAATGTGTAAGTCTGTGTGGAAGGCAGGGGAGGAACCTTTGCCAAGCTGAAATAGTAAACCAAAAGACATTAATGATTTACTCAGCAACTGCTCTTTATAAAGTGGCAAATGATTGCCACTGTATATCTTCCTATGTAGTCTATAGTGAAATACTGAAGTTAAGCATACTTGTCATTTGATGGGTGGCCATTTGATTTAAAATATTAACTTGTATAATCCTAAATTAACACATTGAATTTCTCTCACAAAAATGGGGGTTTTCCTTAAGATTTCCTTCTTCTTTCCCAATCTCATCTATCCTAGATTAGACCATTTATTTACAAAGCCAGATTCCCTCGGGGCCCCCACGTGGCTCAGTAGGTTAAGCCTCTGACTCATGGCTTTCAGTTCAGGTCATGATCTCATGGTTAGTGAGATTGATCCTGCTTAGGATTCTCTCTCTGCCCTCCCCTGTTTGTGCTTGCTTTCTTTCTCCTCCTCTCTCACTCACTCATTCTCTCAAAATAAATAAACTTTAAAAAAGGAGCTAAATTCCTTTTTGTCCTCCTTCAAATACAAAGACGTTTAATCTACCAAAATAACAGAAATGGTATTTATTATGCATACAATTTAAAATACCACATTTCAATTTAAAAATCTTTGGGTTAGGGAGACAAACCATGAGAGACTCTTGAATGCTGAGAACAAACTGAGGGCTGATGGGGGTGGGGGAGAGCGGAAGGGGGGGTGATGGGCATGGAGGAGGGCACTGTGGGGATGAGCACTGGGTGTTATATGGAAACCAATTTGACAATAAACTATTAAAATTTTTTTAAAGAATCAGAAAAAAATTTAAAAAATTAAAAATCTTTGGGTTGAATTTTCAAGATAAAGGATCCAAAATATTTGAGAAGGGTCCTATGTCTATGTTATTCCCTCTACCCTTTTGAAAATTTTATCCTAATTGGACTAAAAGGAAATACTTCTATAATTATGACTCACATTGCCATGCCAAAAAGTAGTAATTGAAACAAGAAATGTGATTTCATTCAGACATAAATGGCATCTACTGTAATGGGGATTTTCAGATGCAGTACCGCTAGAGGTCAGATGAAAGCCCATGGTAAATGGACTTAACATTATAGCACCCGTGTAATATGTCTTGAGTGGTAAGATGCTGATCTAGGACAGAGACCAGAAGGAGATAATTTTTCTTTTTATTTATTTATTACATTAAAAAAATGTATTTTTAAGTATTCTCTATACCCAAAGTGGGGCTCAAACTTACCATCCCCAAGAGTTGCATACTCTGCCAAATGAGCCAGCCAGGTGCCCCAGGAGATAATTTTTAACTTGGCAGTTAATTGCCTCCTGTGTTCGAGATTTCACTTCTTTAACTTTTAGTGTGTACTCCTAGGAGATCTTGATATTTTACTTCTTTGGAGAGGAGCAATGTCATTTAAAACCTGCTTTGAACAACTGGGATGAGTAGCTTTACCAGTTCCACTGTCTCTTGTCCTGTGGTTTGCAGCCTAATAATCTTCACTTATTTGAGAGAATGAGATCCTAGTTTTTACAGCAGTCATTCTCAGTATTGTACAAATAAATGTACCTGCTTCTTTGGTTGGTGTTTTCTCATTTTGAAATATTTAAATGTGATTGAATTTCAGAATCGTGAACCTCTTATGCCATCTCCACAGTTTATCAAATCTTACTTCAGTTCTTTCACGGATGATATAATTTCTCAGCCCATGCTTAAAGGAGAGAAGTCTGATGAAGATAAAGACAAGGAAGGAGAGGCTTCAGAAGTTAAAGAAAAGTAAGTTTATCAACTATAGTATCTACGTAGTACCACATGATACTCTCAAGAGGATTCACAGTGAGTCGAGGGGCTGACTGTATTTGAATAGTGGCACTAATTTGAAAATTATCAGGTAGCTCAACAATACAGATGTTTTAGTGCAGGGAAGTTTATAATTTATAAACTGTGAGATGCTTAGGATGCACCAAAGACTGACTTTCTTCCAAGTTTTTTCTGCTTGCCTAACCATTCTTTGGGCTTCTTGTGTCTGTCTGTTCCTGTAGAGAACTGAAACCAAAGTACAAGATGCTTTGTTTACAACTGAGGATCAAGTCATGTGTGTATAGAAGTCACCTAGTCTGCTCATCCATTTGTATTTATCAGTATTGTGTTTTGCTGTTAAGGTTAGCTCTCCTTTCTAAGAGAAGGTATAATATTATTACCAACATGACATTTTTTAATGAGTTGGGAAGAAAAGGGAATATTGTTCTGGTAGCAGAGCATGATTTTGCGTCTATGACAATTTGGAAAGTTTGAGGAAACATTGCTTTTGATTTGTATCTGCCTAATTTTTCAGCCAGTGTTGGCCACCTTTTAAGGGAGGATACCATGTGTAATTGTTTAAGATATTCACATTTTAGTTAGTTGATACACAGTCTTCTCAGAAAATGGTAGTGGAGAAGAAAATGTTGAAGACCATGCCAATAATTTCCTCTTCAGGTTAGGGAATAGTCCTTGCTACAAAAATTACAGTGAAGTTGAATGCAGGGAATATTACCATGTAATTATAGGATAAGTTAGCAGAGTTATAAGATTTTGACTGATATAACTTAAGTTACTTCCCAGATTTCTTTACTTAGGATATATAACCAATGAAATGAGAAAATGTATTTTAACTTATAGGCCCTTATATTTGTAAGACCCTTTAAAAATTCTTCCTTTAAATTTGTTTCTTTGGTATTTCGACCTACTGTGTGTTGTGTGTGTGTTTCTTTTTAGAAGAAACAACACAGCTTCTGGATAAGAGCCCTTCAGATAATTCTCTGCCTCCAGTTTTGCTCCTTTACAGTGCATTTTCTGTAACATAGCCATAGTGTTCTCTACCAAGCATAGATCGGGCCACATCTCTTCCCTTGGCTTCTGTGATCTATACTCCTATTTCTCCCTTCTTTCTGTTAGGCATAAAATAACTGTTGAGTGACATCAGTATGCCATCGGTGAGAAGGTGAATAAGACTGGATCCTTGTCCAAGATGCAAATCAGTCATTAGCTCATCCTTTAACATATGTAAATGTTGCACCCTGGGCACTAAGCCTCAGTTTCTGATCTTGATGCTGTGTTTACCTTTTTTTAGTCTCTAAGACATCGAGAAAAATCCCAGAAAAATCCCAGTCCGCTCATCAGGAATCCTAACTGGTTATCCCTCCCCCACCACACACCCCCATTCCAGTCCCATACAGTTGGCTTAACTCTAGTATACTAAATGTTGCAAGTTTCAGCATTTGATCCTTTCTTAGTAAATAATTTCCTATGTTCATTTTTATTTTCAGTTCTGGATATTTAAGGGCCAAACAGTATATGGAAGAAGAAAATTATGATAAAATCATAAGCGAATGCTCAAAAGAAATAGATGCTCAAGGCAAATACATGGCAGAAGCATTATTACTACGAGCCACCTTCTACCTGCTTATCGGCAATGCCAATGCAGCCAAACCAGATTTAGATAAGGTCATCAGTTTGAAAGAAGCTAATGTGAAGGTACAGTTAAAAATGTGTGTGTGTGTAAAAATTGATTAAAAATGGGACTTTTACAGGTTTTCCCAAATTTTTCAATTTCAGTTGCCATTCTCTAAAAGGCTACTTTTATTTTGGAAGGAACTACACCTATGGTGATTGAGTTGATATAGTGAAACTGAAACATAAATATGAGTGACATTTATCTTTAGGAAAGGAATTTCTTTTCTTTTTTCTATGGCATCTGGTAATTTGAGCCTCGCCTTATAGCCATTGTTTACTGTATTAGACTATATTTGGATGGGGTAAGGGTGATACAGCAGTGCTATAGGTAATACTGTAAATAGGGAATACAAGATTATAAAATGCATTTAATAAAATAAAAACATTTAATCTGAAATATTTTTGTTACATGAATTAAAAAATAGGTTCTAAAAATATGATATAGATATACACTGAAATAAAGCAAAAGTTTTTGTAGTTGTGTAGCTGGAATAGCTTTTTACTTCCAAGTGTTCGTATGTGTACCTAATTATTTTCATAATTAAGATTTAGGGGGATCTGTTGAATTGTATGAGTCTTCTACTCAGTGTTAACAAGACAAAGCTTAGCTACCAATTAACTAAAATTCTTTACTAGTTTGTTACTTTTGTTTGGCCTCTTTGCTCAGTGAATTAGTGAATTCTGGCTTTTTTCGCCCCCAAGTAATTAATTCATGTATCTTGTGGAATATAAACGTTATTTTCAAGGACTGAGTTTTTAACAAACTATCTTAACTTCTTATAAACAGAAGTAATTGGGCACCTGAGTGGATCAGTAGGTTAAGTGTCCGACTTCGGCTCAGGTCATGATCTCATGGTTCGTGGGTTTGAGCCCTGCGTTGGGCTCTGTGCGGTGGACACTAGCTCAGAGCCTGGTGCCTGTTTCAGATTCTGTGTCTCTCTCTCTCTGACCCTCCCCTGTTCATGCTGTCTCTCTCTCTCAGAAATAAATAAAACATAAAAAAAAAGTAATTACAACTAAGTATTATTAAAAGTTCCTTTTAAAAATTAAAAATGGAACTGAACTACCCTATGACCCAGCAATAGCACTGCTAGGAATTTACCCAACGGATACAGGAGTGATGATTCATAGGGGCACGTATATATACCCCAATGTTTATAGCAATGCTTTCAACAATAGCCAAATTATGGAAAGAGCCTAAATGTCCATCCACTGATGAATGGATAAAGGAGATGTGGTATATCTATCCAGTGGGCTACTTGGCAATGAGAAAGAATAAAATCATGCCATTTGCAGCAACATGGACGGAACTAGAAGGTACTATGCTGAGTGAAATAAGTCAGAGAAGGACAGATATCATGCTTTCACTCCTATGTGGATCTTTTAACAGGAGACCATGGAGGAACTGAAGGGGGAAAAGTAGTTACAAACAGAGAAGGAGGGAGGCAAACCATAAGAGATTCTTAAATACAGAAAACAAACTGAGGGTGAATAGGAGGGTTGGGGAGAGGGGAAAATGGGTGATGGGCATCGAGGAGGACACGTGTTGGGATGAGCATTGGGTGTTCTATATAAGCGATGAACCATGGGAATCTACCCCAGAAACGAAGAACACACTCTATACACTGTATGTTAGCAAATTTGACAATAAATTATATGTAAACAAAGAAAGTTCCTTTTAAAATGAAATTTTCAAACTGAAGATAGCTAATAATATCTTTATTTTTATTTCCTAGTGGTTACAAATATGTTCTATTTTTGTTAAAATTGTGGGGGCATTCTTGCTTGTTTCATTGAAAGAAAATTTACATGTACTTTTGCCTCAAAAAAATTTTTTGGAGAAGAAACCTATTTCTTGCTTTCATGACCATGACTTTTGTTTTAATGACACGTAGTAATGATGCTTATCATATGCCCTGTACAGAAATCTACTCAAAATGTCAAAATGTGGTGTTCTCTCTCTCAAAAAAAGACTTCTATACTTTTAAAGTATGGGCTTTATGTTGTGTGAGTTATACTTGAATAAAACCATTATTTTAGAAAAACTAAATTGGAATAAATAGTAACGATGAACCTTTTCTCGTTTTGGTTATGTAGCTTCGTGCAAATGCTCTCATCAAAAGAGGCAGCATGTACATGCAACAGCAGCAGCCTTTGCTGTCTACTCAGGATTTTAACATGGCTGCTGACATTGATCCTCAGAATGCAGATGTGTATCACCACCGAGGACAGGTACATTTCTTACCGAGTTCTGACCTTTGCATTGAGGAATATGTTACCAGTTTTGTCAAAAATTTTCTTGTGTCACTTTGATAGCTGTGAACAAAGTATCACAGTATTTCACAGTTTGGGTGGGTGTTTATGTAGTCCTGTCTTGAATATTTGTCCTTTGAATTTTGGTATTTGCTTATAAGAATTGAAACAGAAGCCTACAGATATTGGCTTGCCAGTTCAAGTTTGCTTTCCAGGTGTTTCTGGCTCGTAGGTTTTCAGTGAGTAAAACATTAAAAGCATTTATTGAACCTTTTGAGTTAACACTAGAATCAACAGGATGATTTCTGTGGGCTTCTTGCTGTAAGGAAATAGCATCCTAAACCATCCAAATAGTACCAAAAAAAAAATCTCTGCTGAATGGAGTTTATATATAACACAGATATTTGTTTTTTAGTAAAAATACATAGTGAAGGAAATTGTTTCCAATTTCAGCCTCATCTGGGGAAAACATATTTTAACCCATTTAACATGGATGGCTTCTTGGATTGCATTAGGGTGGAATGTATAGGCTATCCATATGTTAACAGAGAAGCTGATGTTCTTTCTAATGGAGAATTTTACTTAATATTTCTATCTGAAGGTTGTTAAAATAATCTATTAAAATTCTTGACATTTTGATCTTTACTGGTAGTGTCATAAGATTAACTTGAAAGATAATTCAAAGATATGCTTTGAAATTTGAAAGTTGAGGTATTTTCATTTTCTAGGAGAACAGGTTTCTTGCTTTAAAGTTGCAGTACAAAAATGGTGGGTTTAATATGCTTTTAAAAAAACTGGACACTAGTTTTTAGAATCTTTCCTTTAAATGATAGGATTTTCTAGTTAATGGTTTCTAGAAAGTATTTGGTATCGAATAACTATTACATGCTTAGCATTATGCTAGATTGTGATAAGAGACACTGTATAGACACTGGTTTTTTTTTCCTTAGCTGAAAATATTGCTTGATCAAGTTGAAGAAGCAGTGGCAGATTTTGATGAATGTATTAGATTAAGACCTGAGTCAGCCCTGGCACAAGCTCAGAAGTGTTTTGCATTGGTGGGTTCTGCTTACTTTTGTATTTTCCTAAACATCATTTTTACTTCCCATTGTTAACAAAAATAAGTATCTCATTGTCTACAAAATCATCATCCGTTTTTCTGCCAAAGGAAGACTACAAGGGAAAAACCTGTTAGTTTAGGGAAATGGAAGTGTAGGTGCTAGTTGAGATTTTGCTCCTGTATTTCTCAATGTTTTATTTGAGTTCATCTTGATAGATATTTGTCCCTAATTTCATGCTCCCCTAAACAGCACTGTTCTTACTTTTCTACCATAAACTAGCACAAAAAACAAAAGCATTTTGAGGAAATACTCTCTTCAGTCATACCACATAACTGGTCTCTCATCTCATCTTTGTAAAGTTGTTAATAATCAGAAACACAAAGCTAAAAATCAGGTAAAAGAAGTCTATTTCTAGTGAAATGAGGTACTTCCAGTTAACCCTATAGTCTGAGTCCTAAAAGAATTTTCCTTTTAGAGAAAGAAATTGGATCACAAGCCATTTATATTGTGGATGAAAAATGTTACTAGATGAAGCTTTCATAACATCTGTAGTAAAGTGATAATAAATTATATTTAAAAGCCCCCATTTACGCAGTGGGTAGCGTGTTGGACTTCTAAAAGGCCCCATTTATATGCAAAGTTGACTTACAAGTTAGTATGTCTTCTAGACTATTGAACATCTTGAAATTGTATAATGGCAATGAAGTCATAGATGTACATAGCAAATGGAGATGTATCTAGAGATATTTCCTTGGAACTCTTTTAGATGCAGCAAATTAGGTTAGCAAATCACCTGCTTTTCTAGAAATCATTATGTGATTTTGTGTGACTTTTGTAATATGTTAAATTCCATGAGTTTTTGAGTTCTTGATTTGGCAGGCCTGTTTTGATTTTTTTAAACAGTATCGCCAGGCATATACGGGAAACAATTCTTCACAAATCCAAGCAGCTATGAAAGGTTTTGAAGAAGTTATAAAGAAATTCCCAAGGTGTGCTGAAGGCTATGCACTGTATGCTCAGGTAAATGTGATTTTTCCTATTTTTTCAATTGGTAGTCCTTTTTTTTTTTTTTTACAGATTTTATTTTTTTAATGTTTATTTTGAGAGAGACAGAGACAGAGCGCGAGCAGGGTAGGAGCAGAGAGAGAGGGAGACACATAATCCAAAGCAGGCTCTAGGCTCTGAGCTGTCAGCCCAGAGCTTGATGCAGGGCTTGAACCATGAGCTAATGACTTGAGCCGAAGTTGGACAGTTACCCTATTGAGCCACCCAGACCCCCTTAAAATTTTAGTTTTAAGTAATCTCTGCACCCAATGTGGGGCTTGAACTCAGAACCCCTAGATGAAGAGTTGCATGTTGCACTGACTGAGCCAGCCAGGTACCCCCAATTACCAGTCCTTTGGAAGAACTGCATTCATTTGCTGAAATTCATATGGAATCACAGAAGTGTGCTTCCCTGGTCGCAGCTTCTGTGAATACAAATGGCTTTTTTCCTATTTTGATTTTCCTTGCCCCAAAATGGTCTTGAATCACCTCAGGAGTGGCTCCTGTGTTCCTACAGTTTGAAAACCCTGGCCCTAAACTCAAACAGAGGGAATCTTAGGTAGAGCATTTCCCTCAAGGGTTCTTGGATTGGATTCACAAAATTAATTACTTGAGGAAAATTTACCCTGTGCAGTTGGTGAGAAGAATGTCCAAGGAAAGGTTTTTCTTCCTATTTGATTACTGTTCTTTTAAATGATTAGATAGGCGGTAACAGCGGATTTTAATTTCTCTCTGGTTTGCCAAATCCTGGACTTTCCTTGCTTTAGGATTGAAAGTATGGAAAGTAGAATGTACATTTGAATTATTTTCACTTTTCAATTGTAGTCTGAAGTCTTTGAGAACTTATTAATTTTCAGTCATCCATTTAAATGAAAATGGTTACATTACAGCCACAGTAAGACTTTTTCCTGCAACTAAATGATCTCGGAATGGTGGTTTTCTCTCTTAGTCTTTAAGTTGAAATTTGCTTTTGGTTTATTCATAAACCAGACATCTCAATACACTTTATAATATCTTCTCTTACTCTTTTTTATCCCAAATAAATGTTTTCCCCCTGTCCCAAACATCACAGAAACAGGAAACATTTAAAAATGACCATCTGTGGGGGCACCTGGGTGGCTCATTCTGCTGAGTGTCTGACTATGGATTTCAGCTTGTCATGATCTCGCTGTTGTGAGATTTCAGCCCCATGTCAAATCCCCATGTCTCAACTGTGAGCCTGCTTGAGATTCTTTCTTTCTCACTGTTCCTCCTTTGCTCACTTGTGCACTCTCTTTCAAAAATAAACATTAAAAAAAAATTACCATCTATGGTAGATACCTACCTCCAAAGCTTTCTGAAGGTTGTTTTTGTTTTTATTTTCTTCCATGCCATCTTTAGTCAAGTTATAAGTTCCACAGGGCATAATTTTTTTTTAAGTGAGATTATGACAAGATTGAGTTGAGTTAGATCTGTTGTAATATCACTGCATTGTTAGGAATTGAGATTCAGGGTATGAAGTACAACCCAGAAATTCTTTGAGTTTGAGGGGCACCAGGGTGTCTCAGTTAAGTGTCAGACTCTTGACCTCAGCCCAGGTCAGGGTTTGTGAGTTTGAGCCCCACTTCAGGTTCTGTGCTGACAGAGCAGAGCATGCTTGAGATTCTATCTCCCTCTCTCTTTCCCCCTTCCTCCCTTGATTGTGCCCTCTCTCTCTCCAAAAAGTAAACATTTTAAGAAAATAAAACATAAATTGAGTAGGGGTGCCTGGGTGGCTTAGTTGGTTGAGGAACCGACTTTTGGTTTCAGCTTATGTCAGGATCTCGTGGTTGGTGGGTCTGAACCCTGCGTCAGGCTCTGTGCTGCGTCTGGCACAGAGCCTGCTTGGAATTCTTTCCCTCCCTGCCTCCCTCCCCTCCTCTACCCCTCCCCCACTAGCACTCGCTCATTCTCTCACTCTCTCACAAAAATAAATAAAAACAGTTCAACCGACTGAGCCACCCAGGCGTCCAAAAGTAAATAAAAACAGTAAAAAAAATTTTTTAATAAAATGAATTGACTTTAAAATGATCTTATCTATTAGAATTTCTAGACAGGATGATGATAAAAGTGGTTGCTAATTACACACTATTTAATTGTGAAAGTATGTGCAATATAAAATTTTATAAAATGTATATGTTAAAATACGACAAACACGCATTATAATTGTATAACATTTTTATTGAATAGGTACACTTGGGTTTATGCCTTATGTTTGATTAGGAACAAACCAGAAGATGACAGTACCATCCTCATCATTGAAATGAAATTCAGAAGGTTTTTTTTGTTTTGTTTTGTTTTTTAAACACAGATTCCTATAAGCAGCTAAAAGAGCAAAGGCCACTGCATAGCTTTAAAGGAAACTGATACTGGGTACAAGTCTTCAGAGCTTTCCTAATTGCACGTTGCCCTGTCTCTATTCTCCCTTCAGAACAGCTGTGGCTTACTACGCCTATCTTCTTATCAACACTAACATTACTAGTCTGTTTGCACTAAAATATGTATCCTTTGACCCTCTTTTGATTTCTGCTTCACATATAATACATATATTACTTTACACACAGATATAGTTACATAGTGTTAAGTTTTTAAACTCTGAAGCTTGAGCTGAGATGCTAGCCAGCTCTCATAGTTTTAGTGTGAACTGGTACCCATATAACCATTCCATTTCTGCCATGGAATTTGCCATAAAATAGTTAACTGTAGCTGTTTTTTTTTCTCTTATCAATCATTTTTAAGGAATGACTCTAGTAACAGTTAACAACTAACTGAATTTATTCTTCCAAATGAGTATTGTCTTTAAAGTTCCCTCATGAGGGTGCCTGGGTGGCTCAGTCGATTGAGCACCTGACTTTTGATCTCAGCTCAGGTCATGATCTCAAAGTTCAGGAGATAAAGACCAGTGTCGGACTCTGTGCTGAGTATGGAGCCTGCTTGGGATTTCTCTGTCTCCTTCTCTCTCTGCTCCTTCCCTGCTCTCTCTCAAAAATAAATAAATAAACATTAAAAAAACAAACTTGGCACCAAGAGTGGGATTTTCTCTACAATGTACCAGAAATTCTATTGTAATATCACTAATTATTTTCCAAAAAGAAAGAAAACTATTTTAATATTTCATACTTACAATAATGCTTCTTAAAAAAGTATTAAGATGTAACAATTTAAATAAGTTTATATCCCCCAAACACAATTTGGTAATGAATGGGTAAATTAAGTAAATTTTAATAATTAGTAAACAATATATTAATTATATAGGTTGACAGTTACCTTAATATAACTGAAGTATCTCCTCATGTAGGCATTAACAGATCAACAACAGTTTGGTAAAGCTGATGATATGTATGATAAATGTATTGATTTGGAACCAGATAATGCCACAACATATGTTCATAAAGGGTATGTATATTTGGGGTTTTCTTTGTTTCTGTAATAGTAATAAGGTGGAGTTCTAGTCCTTAAGAAAGGAGGTGGGGGGGACTGTGATAGAGAGTATCAATGAATTAACTGACAAAAAAAAATTTCTTAATGCTGTGGATGCTTCATTAATTTTTGAAACTTTACTTGTATTTCATTCTTATACAGCAATTAATAAGTGTACTGTTTTCACTCTAATATAAAGATTTCAGTTCTGAACATCCTGTCAAATATTATCTGTATCAAAGTAAATTTTTCCAGACCTTGTGTACTTCAATTATCATTAAGAAAAAAACTGAAATTATACAAAGTAAAATATTAAGCCATGCAAGGTAAGGGAGTAATAGGGCCTAGACCTTTGGACACTTTCTTCTTTTTTTTTTTTCTTTTTTNTTGTTCCTCCGTCAAGTTCCTCCTAATCCTCCTATACGTGGACACTTTTTTCATAATAAGGAATTTGGACTATAAAACCAGTATAAAATTGAGGATTGGTTTTCCTTGTAAATCATTGAGGTCAGAAATTGAGTCATGTACTTATTCCTATTGATATTATGCCATCGTCCCATCTGACTGGCTTTGTTGAATTTGCAGTTTACTTCAGCTCCAGTGGAAGCAAGATCTGGATAGAGGTTTGGAGCTCATCAGCAAGGCTATTGAAATTGACAATAAATGTGATTTTGCATATGAAACCATGGGAACTATTGAAGTGCAAAGGTAACTCCTATAGTCTGTTAGAAAATTTAAGGCAGCTCCATAGATAATTATCTTTTCATTCTTCTCATTACAAATATGTTATTGTCAGTATCTATTAAATTAAGTCTTAATATGTCGTGCCTTTTGAAGCAAGCTTCCTGTAAAAGTATGCAGCTTTGATTTGCCTTGTTTCATTGCTTTTTCAATTTAAAAGTCACAGTTTAAAAAATTGTTTAAGTCAAGCATACCATTAGGAAGGAAAGTTTGTCTTTTCTCTAATACCTGTTATATGTTCTTTCCTCTTCACCTATTTCTGTTGGAGGGAAAAAACACCTGCAACATGCTTAGGCAGTGCAGTGCAGTACTGCGTAAGAATTGCTGCCACCGTACAGGAAGATCTAGATCCTCATCTAGATCCTCCTACAAAGAAGCAAACAGCCAAGTAACAGGGCAAGTTGCAACATCATCCCTGAGCCCATGAGTGTTCTTAAAAACCAGGGAGCTGGATAAGATAATTTGCCACTCTTACTGCTCGTAACTTCTGGTTTTGCTAAAATGTTTATCCAGAGTTGCATTTGAGAGCCACCATTAACAGACAACAACTGCTTATGCCATAGAATTTAGTGTAGTATACCATCTTACTACTAGCTTTGCTGTCCTTTTGAGTTAATCTACTCTAGGCCAGGTACTGATCTTTGGGTGTTTAATTTTATTTCAAATGATCTTTACCCCAGTCCTTATAAAGACAAAAATTATATGATCTTCAGTTTAACAGAAGATTATAGAAACTGATGCCCAAATTGGCAAGGTTGCTTGGTGATCCAGTAGTAGAAACAGTATGTGAACCTGTATTTTACTGATGCCAAAGTAACTGATTTTTGAATCAGTAGGAATTGCCGTAATTCCCTGTCATTCAGCTCCTCTTGGGTCCTCTCTGCTCCTGAGTGGGCACAATATATATACAGGCTGATGAAATCTGTGGTTCTTTTGAACTTTCTGTACTGACAGTTACATGTAAATATTTTTTTTTTATAGTTTATTTGAGACAGAGCATGAGTGGGGGAGGGGCAGAGAGAGAGGGAGACACAGAATCTGAAACAGGCTCCAGGCTCTGAGCTGCCAGCACAGAACCTGATGCTGGGCTCAAACCACGAGATCATGACCTGAGCTGAAGTCGGACGCTTAACTGACTGAGCCATCTATGTGCCCCTACATGTAAATATTCTTTATTTGCCAGTTTGTTAACATGAATAGAATACTCTCGCACTAGAATAGGATGGGGTACTGATTCATCTTTTTTGAGCAAAGCTATAAAGTTATACGTAGTGGGGCACCTGGGTGACTCAGTCAGTCGAGCCTCCGACTCTTGATACTGGCTCAGGTCATGATCCCAGGGTTCTGGAATCGAGCTCAGGTTGTTGGGCTACACACTGAGCATGGACCCTGCTTAAAATTCTCTCTCTCTCCCCCCCCTCCCCTTTTCTCTCTCGCTCTGCCTCTCTCCCCTGCTTATACACTCTCTAAAATTAAAGTTATTCATGGAGCCTGGATTAAGGACCCCCAATTTATACATTTTGACAGATTTTGTTCATGTGTTAATTGTACTTTAAAAAAATCGATTCTAAATCTGCCTTACATATAAATGAATGAATGAATGAAATTGCTTATTATCCTAAGATTAAGCTAATCTACTGCCTAATATACAAACCTGAACTCTTATTTTTTTAAAAAAAAGTGTAGCCATATATGGTAGTATATATTAGTAGGAGGTCAAATACGGTTACCCCAAAGGTTCATTGTATTCCTTAGTGTTTAACTGCATATATAAAATAGGGACTTTATAAATATGGTAAGCTTACAAGCATGTGTGCAAATATACATGGTTAAGAAGCTTAAAACAGCTCTTGGTTTTTGGCAAGTATCGAAAGCCTAGACACATCTAGACTTCAAGAGGTAAATTATATTTTTTTGACCAAGCATATTCATTTACTCATTAAACATACTAATTACCAGGCATTGTCCTAGCTTCTGGTAACTAAGAGGTAGTTAAGGATGCAGTGAGACTTGATGTAAACAAATAACATTCATCTGACTTGCACAGAATGACAGTGTATCTATGGGAACACTGGGAAGGGAAGGGGAAAATATTATTTATGAGGATATTGTACTTGAACTTAGAATGGCGAGGATTTGATTAGAGTCAGGCAGAAATGCCATAAATAATCTGAGCATTATGTGTAGGTAGGAGCACAGCCAGGGGACTGAGGGAACCTGTGACTAGAGGGGAGGGGCACAGGGTGGGAATGTGGTGGTAGGAGATAAGGGGAAAGGTGAGTTCACACACATGTGAAGGTATGGCCCCTGGATACCATTAATGTTCTCTGCTTTCTTTTCTTTTTTTTAGTCTATTTTAGTTGATTTTTGGCAGGGAGGGGCAGGGTGAGGAAGATAGAGGATCCAAAGCAGGCTCAGTGCTGACAGGCTGACAGCAGCAAGCCCCATGTGGGGCTCGAACTCAGGAACTGTGAGATCATGACCTGAAGTCGGACACTCAACTGACTGAGCCACCTAGGTGCCCCATGTCACTGCTTTCTAAAGGAGCCTTATGATTTAGTACATACACACAATGAACTTAGGAGCCAGAGGATTATTATTTTGAATAAATAATTTTTCTAGTCTCACTGTTCTTCTCTGTAAACAAAGACTACAGAGGTATAATGTAAAGTACATAGTATTTATAATAGTAGCTAACATTCATTGAGTGCTTTCTTTGTGCTAGGCACTATTTTGTTTCTTATAAAGAAGCAAAGAATTTATTAGAATCATAGTTGAATCTTAGTGGTCAGAAACTTCACTGTATACTGTAAAATTTCTGTTAAATGTTTCACATCCAAAATTTTGTTCTTTTAGAGGAAACATGGAGAAAGCCATTGACATGTTCAACAAAGCTATTAACCTGGCCAAATCGGAAATGGAGATGGCTCATCTGTACTCACTCTGTGATGCTGCCCATGCCCAGACAGAAGTTGCAAAGAAATATGGATTAAAACCACCAACATTATAAAATAGGGGGAAGGAGAATGACCCTGTTTTTAGAAGTTTACTCCCTTTTCAACTGAACCCTAAAGACACTGTCATGAACTGTGTTGAATGGTGGAACTTAGTATCTGTTTGTGCTGTTGTCCTTCATTACAGGTTTCATGTTTAGGTGTTGTGGGAGTGGATGTTGAAGGAAGTTTGCAGTGTTGCAGCTTTTATTCCCTGTGCAAAAGTTTAGAACTTGTTAAAGGGATATAAAAACTGCAAAGAGTACAGATGATAATTAGCCATGCAAATAAAAACTTTGATTTGTTGATTTGGCTTTTTTTTTGGGGGGGGGGTTATGTTCTGAATGATTCTGTTTCTGTGTGTGTGTGATACGAGTATTTTGCAGCATGTTGGTTTTTAAATTCATGTAAGTGCTGTAAAACAGGTTTCTTTGATTCAATTAATCCCTTTTTATTTTTTTAAGGAAACAAAGCTTAAATGAGGATTTTCTTTTGAAGGCAGCAAAATTGAGACCCTCTACACCACTGTCAGCATGCACAATCCTTCTGATTCTGTGGAATTGTTAGCTTTGGTGGCAGCTTAAGCCTTTTGACCCCACTCAACTCCAATGGATAATGTACATTGTTCTTAAAGTCTGCAGCAACTGGCTTTCATGCGGTAAATCATACAGAAGCAAATATTCTTGTATATATGTTGGAAGACTGAAAATTAATGGGAGAATGAACCAGGCAAGAGGTAAGATGAAATGGGTTTTAATTGCCTGTGGCTATTTTCTGTGTTAGGTACTCTACTTAATAGTGTATTTTTGAAAGAAAATTCAGGTTGGTTTTGTGTATAAAGATGAAGTGTGATACATGGGAGTGTTTAATTAGCTTAAAATTTGTAGTGAAGAAATGTGGCTAAAGGTTCCAAAAGGATATGTCTTGGAATCAGAACCATAGTATTTCCTGAGGGGAAAAGTTTAATGCTTTACCTATGGCTATGTGTGCTTAAAGAATTTTAACCAGTATTTTCAGAAGTGCTGAGGAAATGTGAAATGCTTTTAAGTTTGGAGGTAACCTTGGCCTCTAGGGCCTGACTGCCCATGCCCACGTCTTTACTAGGGATACTGGCAGATTTTTTATCTTTACTTCACCTTTTTACTTAGAAATCACTTTTTTGTTGATTTTGTTTTCCAGTTGTCACTTTCATAGACCATCCTTTTGTTTATATGCTGAATTTTTCTGGTGGGAGAGAGGTTGTGTTCTTAAGGTGTCCTGTTTTGAGATATTCGGGGTTGGAGAGGTTTATTTAAGTCTGAGTAAAAGAGCAAGCAAACCTTTGGTTACACTTCTGGAAATGAATTCTAATTAGTTTACATTTTTGGGAGTAAAGGAGCATTGTATCCCTCTGTAAGAGGGTGCTTTATCCTAATGAAGTCAAAAAGATTTTGTCTACAAGTTCCTTTTTAGAAACTATGAGAAATGACCCCTTCCAAAGTCAGAGTCTGGAAGATACTGAGGAGGCCTCTAGTGGGGACAGTTTAACATAATTTAAGATGGCCTGGATAATGGAAAGTTTGAGAGCTCTGCATTTTAGTTCTTAAACTATGTACCAACTATCATGATCCCTGAATACAGAAATGTTCTACATCTTTGAATAACCTCAGACTTAAGGTTTTTATTTGCATGGCTATATTTATATTAACACTGGTATTTTCTTCTACTCTTCTCCCTTCCTGCCCTTTGGGGTTGGGTAGAAAAAGACACGAAGGAAACTGAAGCATGTGCCATTCAATACTATCATTCCAAATCCTCATGGACTATTGCTTGTTCTGAAAAATTTGAAACTGCACTGAAAGCTGCATTTGTCTGTATCTTTTCTTTTGTAAATGACCTCACATGTAAATTCACCAAATAAATATTACATTTAAGCTTTCCTATCTGTCCTTGAAATAAACAGATAGATAGGTACTTTATTCATCTATCATAGTATTGAGTAAAACCGGGCTTAAACTAACCGAAAATAGGTCTCATTAGTATATGAATCAAATTAAAATTTTGGTGTGAACTGTGGAGTTTCCTGAGACCATCTGTCCTTCCTGCTGGAGAAATAAAGTTCTAAGAGGGGCTATCAGAGCCAGTTTCCTACATTCCTACCTATACCTGCTCTTACCCATGCTTGCATGGCAGCCTCGAAGTCTGCCAACCAGCCCTGAGCCTTGTGTCTAACATGATCTTCAAACTGGTTTCACTGAGTTTTGGTCACAGTTTGTAGCCACTCTAGTCTTTCAGAAAGGATGCCTGATGTTATCTGTCTAGTAACTGAGATATAAATAGGGAATACATTCCAAAACACAGTAAGAAGCTTTGGCTTCAAAACAGTTCCAGTAGAACTTTCAGGTCTTTGGGATCTCAAGGCTGTTTATAAACAGGAGGAACATAAGATTTAACCAAACCAGGAAACTTCTGAGTATAAAAGTAATAATTACTTAAGACTGTTCTGGGTACACAGACTCCTTGCTATTTGTATATATAAGAAAATAACATAGAAGGGGGGGTGGAGTAATAATTAATCCTAACCTCAGTCCTATGTAAAACTGCTTTGTGAATAAAGTGACAAGGCTTGAAAACAGATCAAGTTCTAACACACTGTGATTGAATAATAGTGATCCTCTAAAAGAGACCCACATCTTGAAATGTGGAACCTGTGAATATTAATTTATATAGCAAAAATGAACTTGATAGATGTGATTCAGTTAATGATCTTGACATGGGAGGATTATGCTAGGTTATCTATCTGAGTGAGCCCCAAATATGATCTCAAGTGTGTTTCTAAGAGGGAAATTACAGAAGAGAAGATCGTGTAGCCACAGGAAGAGAGTGGAGTGATGTGGCCACAAGCCAGGGAATGCTGGCAGCCAGCAGAAACTAGAAAAGCAAGAAATATATTCTGCCTTAAGAGGAGAGGTTGGCCCTGCCAACATGGGAGTTAAGTCCAGTGAAACGGATTTCAGACTTCTGATTTCCAGTACTCTAAGACAGTATGTTTCTGTTGTTTTACATCACTACTTTGTTGCAGCTTGGTTATAGCACTGTACACTCAACCAGACCAAGAGGCTGCTCCTTCAGGTATGAGACAAAAATTGACTACCAATCTCTGACAAATATAGATGCAAAATTCCTCAATATATTAACACACTAAATCATGCATTAAAAAATTCATTTACCCCAGTCAAGTAGGATTTAATCCATGGAGATTCAAAATTTGCAAATCAATGTACTATATATTAATAAAAGATGCAATCATGTCAATGGATGCAGAAAAAGCACATGACAAAGTACATTCCTTCATGACAAAAACAAAGTAGGTTTAGAGGAAACACACTTCAACATACTAAAAAACTACATATGAAAAAACCTATACTATAGCCATATACTCAATGGTGAAGAACTAAAAGCTTTACTTCTAAGATCAGAAACCAGACAAGGATATCCACTCAACACTTTTATTCAGCACATTACTGGAGTTGTAGCCATAGCAATTAGACAACCAAAGAAAAGACCACCAAATTGGAAGGAAGTAAAACTTTCACTTTTTGTGGCTGGCACAATACTATATACAGAAAACCCTAAAGACTCCACCAAAAAACTAGTACTAATACATGAATTTGGTAAAGTTGTAAACTAGAAAATCAACATTATGTAACAGATTATGTAACATATTTGTTACATTTCTATAAATAATGTAGCAGAAAGGAAAATTAAAATCTCATTTACAATTGCATCAAAAAGAATAAACTTTAGGATTAACCTTAACCAAGGAGGTAAGAGAGATGTACTCTGAAAACTCAAAAGCCATGATGAAGGAAACTGAAAATGGAATAAAAAGATACCATGGTCATGGAATGAAAGAACCAATCTTGTTAAAATGTGCATAGTATCCAGAGCCATCTACAGATTAAATGCAGTGCCTGTCAGCATTTTCCACTGAACTAGAAAAATAATTCTAAAATTTGTGTAGAACCCAAAAAGACTCCAAATAGCCAAAGCAATCTTGAGAAGAACAAAGCTGAAGGTGTATCACAATCCCAGATTACAAATCACACTATACAATTGTAGTAATCAAAACAGTATGGTACTAGAACAAAAAAGGACACATAGATCAGTGGAAGAGAATACACATTCCCAGAAATAAAACCATACTTCTATGCTCAGTCTATGACAAAGGAAGCAAGAACATACAAAAGGGAAATGACAGCCTCTTCAATAAATGGTGCTGGAAGAACTGGACCACTTTCTAATGTCATACACAAAAATAAACTCCAAATGGATTAAAGAGACCTGAAACCACAAAACCTACAAAAGAAAACGTAGGCAGTAATTTCTTAGACAGCTATCACATTTTTCTAGATCTCCTCGTTAAGGAAAACAAAAGCAAAATTAAACCACTAAGACCACATCAAAATAAAAAGCTTTTGCTCAGTGAAGCAAACCATCAACAAAAAGTATGGAACCTACTGAATGGGAGGAGAAACTCACAAAAGATATATCCAGTAAAGGGTTAATGTAAAAACTATATAAAGAACTTCTATAACTCAAATCCCCCAAAACAAATAATCCATTTAAAAAACGAGCAAAGCACCGGAATAGACATTTTTCCAAAGAAGACATACAGATGGCCAACTGACACATGAAAAGATACTCAACATCACTTATCAGGGAAATGCAAATCAAAACCACAATAAATGGTTCAAATCAAAAAGATGAAATAACAAGTGTTGATTGAAAAGAATATGGAGAAAAAGGAACTGTTCTGCCTGTTGGTGGGAATGCAAATTGGAGTAGCTGTGGAAAACAGTATGGAGGTTCCTCAAAAAGTCAGAATTCCCATATGATCAGTAATTCCACTATAGGCTACTTACCAAATAGGAAAACACTACTTTGAAAAGATATAGCACCTCTATGTTTACTGCAGCATTATTTACAACAGCCAAATTATGGAAGCACACTAAGTGTTCGTTGATAGATGAATAAAGAAAATGTGGTGTACAGGTGCCTGGGTGGCTCAGTTGGGCATCCAACTCCTGATCTTGGCTCAGGTCATGATCTCACGGTTTGTGGGATTGAGCCTTGTGTCTGGCTCTGTACTGACAGCACGGATCCTGCTTGGGATTCTCTCTCTGCTCCTCCCCTGCTCACACACGTCCTCGCTCAAAATAAGAAAGGAAAAGGGGTACATGGGTGGCTCAGTCAGTTAAGCGTCTGACTTCAGCTCAAGTCATGATCTCGTGGTTCTTGAGTTTGAGCTCCATCTAGGGCTCTGTGCTGACAGCTCAGAGGCTGGAACCTGCTTTGGATTTTGTGGCTCCTTTCTCTGCCTCTCCTCTCAAAAGTAAACATTAAAAAATAAAAAGAAAAATGTGACATATATATGATATATATATAATGGGACAATACTCAGCCATAAAAGAATGAAATCATGCCATTTGTAACAACATGAATGGATCTAGAGGATATAATGCTAAGTGAAATACATTAGAAAAAGAAATACCATATGATTGCACTCATATATACAATTTAAGAAACAAAGAAAAAAGAGACAAACCACAAAACAAGTCTCTTAACTATAGAGAAATGGTCACCAGAGGGAAGGGTGGGGGGGCAGAGAAATGAAATAGGTGAAGGGGATTAAGAGGACACTTAGGACTAACAGAGTTAAGTCATTATACTCAACACCTGAAACTAATCTAACCCTATGTTAACAAAAAGTTGGGATACCTCTGCCAATACGTTTAAAAAAAAAAAAAAAGGGAAGACTATTTCCAAGTATTGTTTTAAGTGCTAAAATTAGTATGAAAATAACTACAGTTGGGTTTAAGGTGACTGAGCACAAATTCTATGGGGAGTTGAGAACTAGTATTCTTTCTTGATGCTCTTCATGCTAGAGGGTATTCAAGGTCCTGCTGATCACTGGAACAGAAATGGCAGTCCCCATTTGGTTTGTCCCCAACCAAAGGAAGGGAAGAAGTTAAAAGGTGTGAACAGACTAAGGACCAATATGACTACTGCCTTTCAGAGTGCAAAGAACTTAATTGTGCCAGTTCTTTTGTTGGCACTGGAAGAAAACAGGACTCTGCAAGTATTGTCCTAGAAGCCAAGGGAGGGCTCAACAGATACAAAAGGCTTCCAGAGCAAATGTAGGGGGAAAAGACTGATTAAAACTGACTTCTGGGCATCACTTTGGGGAATGGAAGGTTTAAAGTAAGGGAAATTGGACAGAGTAGGTAAGATTCTCTGCAGAGATGGCCCATCATCTAAATTATCAATGAATTGCTGTATTAAACAACTTGTACCCAATTTTATATCTGAATGTCTGCCTTATGTGAAGAATTGTTAAGGATCTAAGATTTTACCTAGGACTTTAGACCCTAGGTCAGAGACAATGGACTTAAGAACAGAAAGCAACATGAGCTGCATGCTCACTTAGCTTTCCTTGTACCCCAGACACTGTGGAGATGATGAAACAATCTAGGTTGATGCTGCACGGGCAGTGGGATTGTGTCATAGATGAGAGAAACTCTGAACTTAGGAAACCCAAATTTTAATGGGCTCATTACAAGCAAACCTGTCTGTCTGTGGCAGCAGAGGAAAACATTTTTATTATTACTGGTTTGTAAACAAACCTCTTCTACGCTCCAGAATGAGACAGTCTCTATATTCCAAAACTTTCAAACTTCTTTGAAAGGATAGTCTGGAAGAAGAGCTGTCAATGCTTCTGTTCATAAGACAGGCAGAAACCTAAAGAGACTGAGAAATGATTACCCATCTCTACATGTTCTTACCTTTTATTCATCTCAAGCTTAATCTTTCAACAGTTAAAAGGATTATGCAGTCTGTCTTGGACAACAGCATGGTGCAGGGAAAAGTATTTACTTTTCATGCCTCAGCATGAAGTGACTTAAATTTTAACTAACATTGCTATCTACCGGCTGCATGATATTAAATAAATGAAGGTCCCATCCAGCTCTAAATTATGTGAAGCGACACCATGTCCCAGATCTAATTAGAACCCTTCAGGGTAAAGAAATGATTCCAGAAAATGTAGGAAACTTATTTAACCAGAAAACTTGTACATGTATTAGTGCAATCTGCATGAATAAAATTGCTCCAATTCAACTTGTTTTTACTGAGCACCCATCATGGTGAGTACTAGCCATAAAAAGAACATAAAAGCCTCAAGGAGCTCCAAAACTAAGATGACAAAATCGGTGCCATAAAGTTCTATACAATGTGGCATGGAAACACACAACAGTAATGAATTCTGCTAAGATTTGAGGGATCCAAAGGGGTAAAGGGCTTTCTAGAAGATGGGGAAACCACTAGAAGTTAAAAATAAAACCTAAGTGAAGAGACATTATGAGTATGAGCTGAAATAAGCCATCTAAGTCCAGCAAGATGAAGCTTTTGTGTTTTAAAATTGGTGAGAAGATGCCAATAGTGTAGCTACATGTTTGAGAATTATCAGCATATATTTAAAACCACATGTAGATGTGCTTACTTCAGGAGAAAATTAAAATTAAAATGGGCTAAAAATAAAACTGGGAAACATTTAAGGGACAAAGGTGCAATGTAAAAGTGGTCAGACCACTTACCACAGTGAGACCAACATTGATGGTGTTAGGTTTCATAGAGGGCAATGAACAAGTCTACAAATAGATCATCAGTAATCTTTGCCAGATAAGTGTCATTGGAATGGTGAGGGCAGACTCTGGCTACCAGGCTCTGAAAAGTAACTGAAAGACAAGAATGGACTAGTAAGCAGAAATGACTCCTTTAAGAAATGGGGTGAAAAAAAAAAAAAAAGACAGTCTAAACTAGATGAACCTAAGGACGCCAACACCAAAACACATAATTAAAAATGGCAAAGGTTAAAGAATTTTAGAAGTTGTAAAAGAGAAGCAAAAGTTACATACAAGGGGGATTCCATAGGGCTATCAGATGATTTTTCAGCAGAAACTTAGCACATGAGAAGGTGTTATGATATATTCAAAGAACTACAATAAAAAAATATTCCACTAGTCAAGGTTTCATTCAGAATTGAAGGAGAGATAGTTTCCCAAACAAAAGTAAAAGGAATTCTGGTNGTAAAAAAATTATGAATTAAAAAGATAAAAAATATGACAACATACACCTAAAACATATAGGAGTAAAAAGTACTTTAAAAATGTGTTCAAACTTAAATGATCAGCAACTTGATATCATTTGTCATATACTTAGAATCCTATGTATGAACCATATGTAGTTCGTATATAGAACATAGTTCATAGTAATCACAAACCCAAAACCTCTAACAGATACACAAAAGAGGAAGAAAGCCAAACCTAACACTATAGAAAGTCATCAATCACAAGGAGAGAGCAAGAGAAGAAACAAATATAAAAACCTCTAGGAGACAGAAAAATGGCAATAGAGTGAGAGAATAGGTGGAGGAAAACATCTGTATGGTGTCTAGAAAAGACTCATTTCAGTCCTAAAAATATACAGACTGAAAATGAAAGACTAGAGATATACCATGCAAACAGAAGTTGGGGGGGGGGGGGGGGGTCAGGTAGCAATAATTAGACAAAATAGATTAAAATTTTTTTTTCAATGTTTATTTTTAGGAGACAAAGCATGAACAGAGTAGGGGCAGAGAGTGAGGGAGACACAGAATCTGAAGCAGGCTCCAGGATCTGAGCTGTCAGCACAGAGCCTGATGCTGGGCTCGAACTCATGAACGGTGAGATCATGACCTGAGCCAAAGCTGGACACTTAACTAACTGTGCCACCCAGGCACCCCCAAAATAGATTTTAAAACAAAGACTATAACAAGAGAAAAAGAAGACCACTCCATAATGATAAAAAGATCACTCCAACAATCCAAATCTCAGTTTAAGAAAGCTAAAGGCATATCATACATGATTTCCAATGGTATGAAACCTGAAATCAATCACAAGAACAAAACTGGTAAAAATACAAACATGGAAACAAAACAATATGCAACTACACAGCCCATGGGTTACAAAGAAATCAAAGAGGAAATTAAAAAAACTACATGTAGAGAAATGAAAATGAAAACACAACAGTCCAAAATCTTTGAACTGCAAAAGCAGTTCTAAGAGGAAAACTTATAGCAATACAGGGCTACCTCAAAAAACAAGAAAAATCTCTAGCAATGTCAACTTACACCTAAAGGAACTAGAAAAAGAACAAAATCAAATCTCAAGGTTAGGAGAAGGAGAAGGAAGGAAATAATATAAATCAGGGCAAAAAAAAATGAAAGACTGAAAAAGACAAAAAGAAACGAAAATATAAATGAAACCAAGAGTCAGCTCTCTGAATAAGTAAAATTGATAAATCTGCAGCCAGACTAAAAGTAAAAAGGACAAAAATAAATAAAATGAGAAATGAAAGAGAAATGACAATACCCACAGAAATGCAAAGGATTATAATACAAAAAATCAACAGCAAATTGGATAACCCTGAAGAACTGGATAAATTCCTAGAAACATATGTTCTTTAAAGAATCACAAAGAAAATCTGAACAGACCAATTACTAATAACAAAATTGAATTAGTAATCAAAAAACTGACAAAGGGAAGTCCAGGATCAGATGAATTCACAGGTGAAGCAACCAAACATCTAAACAAGAAATAATACCTATTCTCCTCAATTATTCCAAAACAGAAGAGGAAGGAAAACTTCCAAGTACATTTTCAAGGCTAGCATTACCTTGATATCAAAACTAGACAAAGACACACCTAAGGAAGAAAACTACAGTCCACTATCTCTGAACACAGATGCAAAAATCTTCAACAAAGTATTAGCAAACTTCATTCAATAATACATTAAAAGGACCATTCATTGCAATTAAGTGGTATATATTCCTGGGATGCAAGGATGCCTATTTGCAAATCAATCACCATGATAGCACCACATGAACAAAACGAAGAATACAAATCATATCAACTCACATGCAGAAAAAGCATCTGACAAAACTAAACACCCATTCATGATACAAACTCTCAACAAAGTGGGTTTTCAGGAAACATCTCAACATATTAAAGGCTGTATGTGGAAAAAACCCACAGCTGACATCACATTCAAAGGTGAAAACCTAGGAGTTTTTCCTTTAAGACCAGGAACAAGACAAAAATATATGATAATCTCACCACTTTTCAACATTACTACTGGAAGTCCTAGCCACTGAAATCAGACATCCAAATTGGTAAAGTAGTTAAAATGTCACTATTTGCAGAGACATAATACTACACATAGGAAACCTTAAAGACCACCAAAAAACTATTAGAAATAATGAATACAAAATTAATAGAGAAATCAGTTGAATTTCTATACACTAATAACGAAGTGGCAGAAAGAGAAATTAAGAAAGCAGTCTCACAATTGCATCAAAAAGAATACCTACACATAGACCAATGGAACAGAATTGAGAACTCAGAAGTGGACCCNTACATTGATGAGAGACACTGAAAATGACACAAATGTAAAGACTTTTCATGGTCAAAACTGGAAGAACCAATCTTGTTAAAATGTCCATACTACCCAAAGTAAACTACAGATTCAATGCAATCCCTATGAAAATACCAACAGCATTTTTCACTGTAGTAGGATAATACTAAAATTTGCATGGAATCACAAAAGATCTCAAAGCCAAAGCAACATCAAAAAAGAAAAACAAAGCTGGAAGTATCACAATCCCAGATCTCAAGATATAGTAATCAAAACAGTATGGTACTAGCACACAGACACATAGATCAATGGAACAGAATAGACATCCCAGAAACAAAACAATGCTTATATGGTCAATTAATCTATGACAAAGGAGAGAAGAACATACAACAGCAGAATAAGTCTTTTCAATAAATGGTGCTGGGAAAACTGGACAGCTACATGCAAAAGGATGAAAACTGGATCACTTTCTTATAGCATACATAAAAATAAACTCAGAATAGATTAGAGACCTATATGTGAGACTTGAAACCACAAAAGTCCTAGAAGAAAACACAGGATGTAATTTCTCTGACCTCAACCACAGCAATATTTTTCTAGGTCTGTCTCCTCAGGCAAGGGAAACAAAAGCAAAATTAAACTTGTGACTACATCAAAATAAAAAGCTTTTGTACCCTGAAGGATACCATCAACAAAAGGCAAACTACTGAATGAAAGAAGATATTCATAAATGATATATCCAATAAGAGGTTAATATCCAAAATATATAAAGAACTTATACAACTAACTCACAAAATACAAACAGCCCAATTAAAAAATGGGCAAAAGACCTGAATACTTTTCCAAAGACATACAGGTGTCCAACAGACACATGAAAAGATGGTCAATATCACATGGAAGCAACCCAAACATCCATAGAAGAATGTATAAAGATGTGATCTATACATACAGTGGAATATTAGCTGTAAAATGGAGACCTTCCCTTTGAGACAACATGGATGGACCTAAAGAATATTATGCTAAATAAATTGGAGAAAGACAAATACCATATGATTTTACTTATATGTTGAATCTGAAAAACAAATGAATAAACAAAAAGCAGAAAGAGGCTCATAAATACAGAGAACTAATGGTTGCAGGTGGGGAGGAGGAGGTGGGGCATGCAAAATGGGTGAAAGATAGGAAATACAGACTTCCACTTACAGAATGAGTAAGTCATGGGGATGATAGGTACAGTAGAAGGAATATGGTCAACAATATTGTAGTAGGGCTGTGTGGTGATAGAGGTAGTACACTTGCAAAGCATAATGTATAGACTTACTGAATAACTATGTTCTACCCCTGAACCTACTTTAACATTGTGATAAATTAGTAATAATAAAAAGAAATGCGGTGAAAAATGGGAATATTTTTAATAGGATGGTATAGTTTTTGTTTCAAGGGTGAATGACTTTACAGATACAATAGTAATAACAGTTGAGTACAAAGGAACACATTTGTAGGTTTAAAATATTTCAGGAAGAGCTAGACATCACAACACTTAGAATATCACTACACCCTGCCCACCATACTCCATTTTTTCCAGATTCTTGTTCACTTGGTAAATTATGAGCCAGCTGTGAAATAATCAGTGGACAAGAAGTAATATCCTCACATGTTTGAGTTTTGGATAGTTGATGGTAGATCTAGAGCTTAAGTTATGTGGTTTTTTTTTTTTTTTAAAGTAATCTCCACACCCAACATGGGGCCTGAACTCACAACCTCAAGATCAAGAGTTGCATGCTTCACCAACTGAGCCAGCCAGGAGCCCCTGTGGCTTAACTTTTTAATTTCTGACTTTAAAAGACCATTTTATCCTAAAGTGCATTCCTTCTTTGAACAACTAACTAGCTTTTACTTATCCTTCAATCCTTGATCAAGAGGATAGAGCTGAATGAAGATAATAATTTGACAGGAAATATGAACCTGCAACACAAAAGTGGTTATAAGGCATAAGGAAAAAAGCCCATAGGAAACCTGCTCCACTGGCTATTATGTTTGGCCAGTGCAGACATCACACAGCTTTTCCCTTGCCATCCCCTGGCTTCATCAGAACCATTTAACACCAAAACACACCCCACGATGCTTAGGAGGGAACATAAAAGACTGAAAACTACTACATTGATATTGAAACCTAAACTCTTTGGTGGCAGCAAGACACCCACTAGATCTTACAATCTGACAGTCAGTTTAAGCCCTATGATAGTAATTTACTCATTTGCAACCAATGCAAAACCCATTATCTGTTAGCTCTCAAATTTAAATAGCTACTAGGCCAATATTGAGGGGTACTTTCATGACTACCTACATCCTGACTTATTTCAAAAAAGGACATAATTTTTTTAAGGGAGTCGCTTTCAGTAAATGTGTTGCCTTATCTAAACTGCAGTAGAAAGATTGCAACATGTGATAGCAGACTTCAAAGTATTATGCAAAAAAAATATCATTGCCTAACTCAACAAAAACTGAGGGATTACAGGTAATGACCTTTGAGCAAAACATTTTCATGGCCTTGAACTGCAGTGTTCTACTCTTTCAAGTAGACCAAATCCTGGGTTCATTTTGATCACGTATCACTTTTTAAAGGTAGAATCTGGGGCCATGTCACCACACACTGTATGAGAATAAAATGTTACATACTAATGTAGATACCTACTTTATTCATTCACTTCACAGTCTTCAAATGCACGAGAAGGCAGGATCACCCAATAGAACACCAAAAGGACAAGATGACATGAATTTAATGAAATACAAAAACAAGTTCTAGTATCCACATGCTTTATCTAATATAGGAATGCTACAAAAGGAAATGTGTCCTTCTAGAGCTTCATCTAGATAGCTAGGATGGCTTGTCCACTGGCTTGCAAACTACTCAGCTCTTTGGTGGAAATACTATAACTGTTCTTTGGGGACTAAGAGGGAATCCAAGGCAGAGGGCGCCTAGGCTCTCCACACCCACGTCAGTCAGATCATTCTTTCATCATTCTTACAGATATGGGTTTTACTGCAAGATTTCTATTAAAAAATAGATTCAGGGCCACCTGGGTGGTTCAGTCAGTTAAGCCTCGGACTCTGGACTTTGACTCACTGGTTCGTGAGACTGAGTCCCGAGTTGGGCACTGTGGAGGCTACTTAACATTCTCCCTCTTTCCCTCTCTCTCTGCCCCTCCCTTGCTCACACACTCACACTCTCTCAAACTTCTAAAAATTTTAAAAAATTGATCACACTAAAATTTTTATAAAGTTTAAATTTTTTTCATGTTTATTTTGAGAGAGAGGGGAAGGGGCAGAGAGGTGGACTGAGGATTCGAAGCTAGCTCCATGCTGAAAGCAGAGAGACCAATGTGGGGCTCAAACACACTAACCGTAAGATCATGAGTTAAGCTGAAGTCAGACACTTAACCTACTGAGCCACCCAGACACCCCAGAACTATAAAGTTTCAATATCTGTCTGTTGGCCTACTAGGATACACAGCAGTGATTCTCAAAGTGTAGCCCCCGGTTAACTGAAAGTTTTGACATCCTTTAAAAGAATTTTTTAAAGTATTTAAAAATACTTTAAACCTTTTTAAGTATTTTTATAATATTAAGTTACTTGGGAACTTCTACTTCTGGCCAAGATGGAGTTACAGGGATCAGATTTACCCTCCCTCCCATCCAAAATAGCTTAAAATAAAAAAAAAAAAGACCATGTATGAAACAATAGTTTTCAGACATCAGACCCCAAGACAGTGATCCCTAGAGAAGGTTAACAAAAGAAGCAAACCCTCTAATTGCTCTAGCTTATTGAGTTTCCAGGTTGTAGCACAGGGAACATGGCTGGAGGTTAACAGTCTCCCTGAGTTGAAGAGGCAAAATTGGCAGCCTTAGGAAGCCAAGATGGTAACAGTTCACAGGGCAGAGGTATTGGAAGGAAAAGAGTTGCATATAGAGGAGGCTCAAGAGATCTGCAGAAAACTGTTCACATCTTGAGCTAAGTACTGATCAGCACGTGGATATGAGCAAAGTACCTGAAGCACAGGTAGTAATCACCTGATAGTAACAAAGAAAAGACAGACACTGATATATCAGACACCAATAAAACAACAACAAAAAACACTGATGACACAGAAACTAGCCAAAAGGCAATACCAGAAAAAAGAATGGGTAGATAGGGGGCAGAAAGGAAGGGAACAATAGCATCACTGATGGGACAATTCCAATTAGACTGATGTATGTATAATTAAGAAGTGTTCTAATATTTTAAGAAATCATAGCTTATGTTCTATATCGGATGAAAATTATAAAACCAAGCAAAGAACTCCTAAGCACAAGATGATAACAACAACAAAAACTGCACTAAAACACATCACAATCAAGTTCTATAAAATTAATGATGAAGAGAAAAATCTTCAAAGCAGTCAGAGGAAAAAAAGACATTATAGAGAGGGACAAAGGATAATAATGACAGTATACTTTGCCTCTAGAATGCAAGCCAGAAAACAGGCAGCAGCAAATTTAAAGCATTCAAAGGGGAGGGGGGGGAAGGTGAATACTATAATCAGTAAAGCAGGGGTACCTGGGTGGCTCAGTCACTTTAGCATGTCACCTCAGCTCAGGTCATGTGATCTCACAGTTTGTGAATTCAAGCTCCGTGTCCAGGTTTGTGCTGACAGTTCAGAGCCTGAAGCCTGCTTTGGATTCTGTGTCTCCCTCTCTCTCTGCCCTTCCCCAGCATATTACTTACATGTTGACTGTGAGGTTGAAAATGTACACTATAAACCATAAAGAACAAGTAAAATAACACAACAAAGAACTATAACTTGTAATCCAACAAAGGAAATAAAGTGAATCACAGAATAATATTTAGCTAATCCAAGAGAGAGAATAGGAGGAAAAAGTAAACAAAGAACAAATGGGATACAAAACAAAAAGATTTAAATCCAACCATAACAATAATCACAACAAACATAAATGGCCTAAATATCCCAATTAAAAGGCAGGGATTGTAAAACTGGATAAAAATGCATGACCCAGCTATATGGTTTCTATACAGAAACTCACTTTAAACATGAAGAAAAAATAGGTTAAAATTAAAAGTAAAAATGGAATAAGATAAAGCATGGTAATATTAATTGAAAGAAAGTTAGACTGGAATTATTAACATCAGTCACTTTAGGGCAAAAAAAGAAATAGTTCATAATGGAAAAAAGGTCAATTCAGCAAGGTGATAGAGCAACCCTAAATATTTAATAAAAGAGCTTCAAAAAACATGAAGCAAAAACTGATAGTATAATAGACAAATCCATAATTATACTCCAAGATATCAACACCTCTGTTAATTTATACAAAAATTAGAAAATCAGTACAGACACAGAAGACTAAAAACATTATCACCCAATGTGACCTGACACTTATAGAATACTCTAAACCTAGAAGCAAAAATGCATTCTTTTCTGTTGTTGTTATTTTTGAGAGAGACACAGCATAAACAGGGGAGAGGGAGAGGTAGAGAGACAGAGAGGGAGATACAGAATCTGAAGCAGGCTTCAGGCTCTGAGCTGTCAGGACAGTCTGATGCAGGGCTTGAACTCACCAACTGTGAGATCATGACTTGAGCTGAAGTTGCTTAACTGACTGAGCCACCCAGGTGCCCCAATACATGTTCTTTTCAACTGCACACGGAACATTTTCTAAGGTAGAGCATACTCTGGCCCATAAAACAGTCTCAATAAAGTTAAAAGGATTGAAATTATACAAGGTATGTTATCTGGCCACAGTGGAATCAAATTAGGGGTGCCTGGGTTCAAGCCCTGCATCGGGGTCTGTGCTGACAGCTCAGAGCCTGGCGCCCGCTTCAGATTCGATGTCGACCACTCTCTCTGCTCCTCCCCTGCTTATGTTCTGTCTCTCTCTCAAAAATAAACATTAAAAAAACTTTAAATGAATCAATGGAATAAGAAATGGTTCTATGAAAAGATCAATAACACTGATAAACCTTCAATCAGAATCATCGAATTAAGAGACAAGGTGCATATTACCACACAATTCTTAGAACACTAAAGAGAAGGAAATGCTTCTCAAGTCACTTTTTGAGGCCAGCAGACCCGGGTACCTAAACAAGAAAGAGGTATTACAAGAAAACAACAGACCAAACTCCCTTATGAACAGAGGTGCAAAAATTCTTAAAATGTTAGCAAATTAAATCCAACAATATATACAAAGGACTTTACTTCATTATGGTCAAGTGAAGTTAATCCAAAGAATGGCAGGTTTTACAACTTCAAAATCAACGTAATTCACAATATAAACAGCCTAAAGAAAAAGACATGTTTGTCTCAATGAAGACTGGAAAGGCATCTAAAAAAATCCAGCACGTAGCAATAAAAGGGAATTTCCCCAACCAGATAGTCGGCATCTATGAAAGGTTACATGTTTTAACATCAGGACCAATACAACTTATGTCCACTCAGTACTTCTATTCAACTCTGTTTTGGAACTTCTAGCCAATGCTACAGGCCATGAATAAATGAATGAATGACTAGGAACCAGACTGAAAAGGAAAAAGTCTATTTATTTTACAAATTGTCTTTATTTGCAGACATGATCATCTATGTGCAAAAAGAGAAAAACAAAAAAACCAAAAACACACCATATGAAATCTAACCCCCAAAAGCTGCTAGAGTGAATTCAGTGAGGTTGCAAGATATAAGCTCAAATACAGGAATAAACTATATTTTTACTAGCAGTGAAAAATTGGAAATTGAAGTTTATAAAACAATACTACAGCATCAAAAATCTGTAGTCCCTATAAATAAATTTGACAAAAGATATATATTACCTTTACAAAGAAACAATCAAGGCTAAGAGAAATTAAAGGCCTAAATAACGGAGGATATAGCTCATGGTCATGGGTTGATACTAAAATGTCAGTTTTCCACGAAACTTCTATAGATTCAACACAATCCCAATCAAGATCCCAAGAAGTTTTTCCTGTGGAAATTTACAATCTCATTCTGAAATTTATACGGAAATGCAAAGGACTTAAACAGCCAAAACAAAAAAAGAACTGGAGGACTAATACTCCCAGACTTTAATATTTATTATAAAGCTACAGTAATCAAGTTACTTGTGTAAAAATAAATGAATAGATTGATGAAACAGGAGAACACAGAAGTAGATTGGGAGAAATATAGCCAATTCTTTTTCCATAAAGGTGCCAAGGTAATTCAATGGGAATAAAATCATCTTTTCAACAAATGGTGCTGGAACAGCTGGATAGCTAGGTGGGGGTGGGGGTAAGGGGGCTGGCAGAAAGAAAGAAAAGAATTTGTCTCTTCACTCACACCATATATAGAAAATTAACTATTCAAAGTGGATCATAGGGGCACCTGGGTGGCTCAGTTGGTTAAGTGACCCACTCTTGATTTTGGTTCAGGTTAGGATCTCTAGTTTGTGGGATTGAGCCCTGAGTTGGGCTCTGTGCTGACAGCACAGAAACCTGCTTGGGATTTCCTCTCACTCTCTGCCCCTCCCCCATTTGTACTCGCTCTCAAACTTAAAAAAAAAAAAAAATGGATCATAGGCCCAAATATAAGAGCTAAAACTATAAAACTTCCAAAAGAAAACACAGGCTAGTTAGTGACATCTAGTTTGGCAATTTCTTAAATACAACATTTTTAAATTTGTATTTTAAACATTTTAAAAACATAATTTATTGTCAAGTTAGCTAACATACAGTTTATACAGTGTGCCCTTGGGTTTCAGGGTTAGATGCCTGTGATTCAATGCTTACATACAACACCCGGCTCATCCCAACAAGTGCCCTCCTCATTGCCCATCACTCATTTATCCCTCTTTCCCACGCCCCCATCAACCTTCAATTTGTACTATTTAAGAGTCTCTTATAGTTTGCCTCCCTCTCTGATTGAAACTATTTTTCCCCTTCTCTTCCCCCATGGCCTTCTGTTAAGTTTCTCAACATAAAAAAACCAAACTTCAAAGGAAGAAAAAGCAATTAACTAGCCTTCAATGGTGATTAAAAACTTGAGCTCTATAAACAATACTTTTAAAAAATGAAAAGACTTTTTTCCCCTCAGACTTGGAGAATATATTTGTAAAACATTAACACGTGACAGAGTGTTTTTATCTGGTTTATAAAAAACTCTTATTGATCAATACAAGGATAAATAACCAAACTAAAATATGGAAAAGACATGAAGGGACACGTCACCATAAAGGACAGACAGCAAAGCACATGAAAAGATGCTCAGGATTATCAATCATTAGGGGAATACAAAGTAAAACCACAATTAAATAACATTACATGCACATTAAAAGAACTAAAATGAACATGTTACCACATCAAGTATTGGTGAGGACGCGGAGTAACTGGGATACTGACAGACTGATGGTAATGAAATAAAATGGCACAGTCACTTTGGAAAACAGTTTGGCGGTGAAATACACATAGGACCCTGCCATTCCACTCCTAGAGGTTTACTCAAGAAAAATTAACAATTTGTACAAAATGTTTCTAGCAGCTTCATTTCTTTTTAAAAAGTTTTTTAACATTCATTTTTGAAAAAGAGACAGAGCATGATTGGGGGAGGAACAGAGAGAGAGGGAGACACAGAAGAATCCAAAGCAGGCTCCAGGCTCTGAGCTGTCAGCACAGAGCCCAACGCGGAGCTCGAACTCACAAACTAGGAGATCATGACCTGAGCCAAAGTCGGACACTTAACTGAGCCACCCAGGCGCCCCTAGCAGCTTTCTTTTTTTTTTTTTTAATACTTCTTTTTTTTATTTAATATTTTTATTTATTTCTAGGAGAGAGAGAGAGAGAGCGTGAGCNTGAAAGATTAAAAAAACTATTCATATGGCATGATTCCACTTTTGGGTAATTACAGAAAATTCGAACGAATCTACAGTGACAACGCTGATTGTGACTGCCTGGGGATGAGAAGAGTGGTTGAAGGGATCACACAACAGCATAAGAAAACTTTGGGGGAGGATTCATTGTCTTGATTAGAATGCTTTCATGGATGTATCCATGTGTCAAATTTTATCAGATTGTATACTTAATTTTAAAATGTCATTGCCTTTTTCACTCTTGTACTCCTCTGAGTTTCCAAGGGTTAAATGACACATAATGCTGGTTTCCATGGGTTAAATGACACATGATGGTATCATCACTCTCCTAGCTAACAGAATGTGTGCTCATGCATTCTTTTAAGTTTTTGTTTTCCAGTATAAATATCTCTACAAATGTAAACAGTGTTGTGTTAGAGCAGGATTGCACCACCTCACAAGTGTCCACTGTGCATCTATTTCCAACTCCATGTTTAGAGGGGTCATGTTGATAGTCTGAACTTGGCCATAGTCAAGTATTTACACCAAGGAAATTGGCAAATACTACTGCAAAATCAGGGCTTTCTTTCTTTTTTGGACAACTGGTTGTTAAACATTTATTAACCCACCACCAGCAATAATGTACAGAAAAACAGAGTTGATTGAAATTCTTAAGTTTTAATTGTGCAAAAGGATTCTGAACACCACTACATTAAAACCACTAGCTTTCCTTTATCAAGCTAGAAAAGTATTACTACAGAGAAAAGCAAAAATGTGAAGAGATCTTCAGACACTCACCCCATCAAGAAAATCTTCTGCAGAGACACATACTTAAGTGGCCTTGACCAAATGCCACCACTGCCATTCTCCCACAGGACACCCTGCTGACACTGCCTTTTCTCTAAGACCGGGAGGGTCTGGGGTTGATTCATTGGCTCTTTCTTGAATTTGAAGAGCCCCAAGGCTGCTTGGAAGGGAAAGGCTGCCATCTCCTCTAGCAAACACCAAGGATCCATAACCTTGCTTTCCATAGTTACTCACAGGCTAAAAACAAAGTCCTGCTCAAAAAAGAGCAGCATGAGACCAGGTTTTCTACATAATGGATTCTAGCTCCAGCAATGAGATAAGAGGTGTGTGGCACAAATGTATTTGCACCAGGTGAAGCAACCACCAGGATACCAAGATATGATACTTTCACCAACTGCTATGAAGCAACTTAGTGTGGGAGGTTTATAGCCATCTCCTCTTCCTTCTGCTAGCAACGCTAGCCTGAGCCCTTTTTAACTATCTAATATGATGTGGCAAATACCATGTGCTGATGCTCTATCATCTCAACAGAGTTCCCAAGAAAGGAAATGCCTGAAATTAGAAAAAAAAATCTCCTTAAAGAATTCAACAGGGAGTTGATTACGTTGCAGAAACATCCTCCTGTTTTTCATGACATGTTAGAAGCATAAACCTTAGGGCTTTTTCGCCTCCACTGCATAGAGGTCTGATCGCTTCTGGCTAAAAATGGGGATTTGCTGGCGTATTTCAGCCAACTTCTTCAGGTCTGCAAAAACAGGAAAGTGTACCATTAATAGGATGTAACTCCTTACTAACCAATGAGAATTTCTTCCCCAAGCAGTATAAAAACCACCAGAGTCTCAGAAAGTAGCTCAGGAATATAGGCCTTGTCCAGAGGCACCGGTGGCCTGGCAGTGCCACTGCAGTCATTTCAAACCAAACCAAGAAAACTCAACCTGAGCTATAGCCCCCCAGGTTTGGCCAGAGAACCGAGGATAAAGGAGAAGGTGGCACAAGGGAGCCCCTCCAGTTGACAGGAGCTTCCAGGGCTACGGAATTGCCTCAGACCAACAGGGACACCAGAGACCTAACTGTGCCGTGCAGATCTTACCTATGTCTGAATACACAACAGTCTCTTCAGTGCCAGCCTTGGCAAGGACGTCACCCCTGAAAGAGATTCGGGAAGGAGTGAGAACATACCACGCTAATGTTCATGGGTGTCAGGATCCCTATTCTTGTCTCACCTTGTAGGCCACAGGGGAAGGAATCTAAGATTAAAGGCAAGAAAGGAGGGGCTGAAATTCCTGCTCCATCATTTAAGTAGCCATGTGGCCTGTGGTAAGTCACCTGTACTCTCCATTTCCTAGGCTATAAAGTGGAAATCAGAGCTGTGTGAGGACTTAGAAGATTATGGAGTATGTTTTGTAAACCGCCAACTGCTAGGAAATGGTAGTTCTTCCATGACTGTAAACCTCTAAGAACCGAGCTACCTGTAAACAGCAGGAAGCTCTGTCCTGTTCCTTCATGAGGGCATATCAGAAAGACCCCTTTGGGGAGGGTGGTCTGGCTCTGCTCCTTCACGCCTTCCAAGGCTGGGGACCATAAGGCTGGGGACCGTAAGGCTGGGGACCGTAAGGCTGGGCTGAGCATGACCCTGGGCTGCCTGGATCTCAGGTCTTGTGCCTGTGGTCCCCGGGTCCCTATGTTATTGGGTTTCACCTTTTGAAAGGTTTCAGCCTGGAGTCTGGATAGAAGTGGTGTGGAAAGCACACCCCAATAGCAGAGGAGCCCCACACTTAGAAAGAACCACACACCTTCCCAAATCTGGGAAACACTGATCTGGAAAAGATTCCAGTGCTGAGTCTCTTGGCCCAAAGCAGGACTTCAAAAACATCTTGTGAAATGAAATTTCTCAAAAGCACAAAATAAAGTAATCTGACCTAACAAACAATCTGAATTGGTTCTGTTTCTCAGATAGGCTCAAATTTTTGGCACAAATGAGCTATAAACATCATCATTAATGCCATTTAACTGAATTCTTTTTTATTCTTTTCTATTTCTTCCCCATTTGCCCTGGCATTCAAAGATCTCTCTCTGGATTAACCCCAGACACCCATTCCTGATGTTAATATAAGCCAGGGGGCCCCCCAAATCCTATGGATTCTATCCAAATCCTATGGATAGAATTCTGAAAAGAACAAATAAAGATGAAGTATAACTACTTCGTTACAGAAGCAGCCCCAGCCTGATCAGTAATAAAGTTCACTGGGAGAACCAAGTCGGGAGCAGAGCTGCCCAGAAGGCCAGGAAGCCTGTCACTATCATCTGAACAGAGGAACTTGCACCAAGTTTGAGAAAATTTTCAAGACAACTTAATCCTTCCAGTCTGCCAATGCCTTCCAAATCCTAATGTGTAGGAGGCCCCCCGGAATCTCTCACTGGTTCTATCTTCCAAGGCCTTCCCCTATCACACACTACAATCTTTGGGGGCCTACAAAGTCCAAAGAGAGAATTTCAGGGAACCCTTCTCAGCCTTGTTACTGGTGTTATTTGTCCTGAAATTATGGAAATACACAGCAGTGTGTAATCATACAGATGTGTGAGTGGTATGGAATAAATCCAAGGTTGAAAGCCTAAGTCCTGAATCTGAACACCAGTTCTGGCCATTTTATCCCATGGACTTCAATTCTACCATCTATAAACTGAGTTTAACATAGGAAAAGTCGTTCACATGGAGACCATGTGTGTCAAAGTGCTGTGGAAACCAAGTACAGACCATGAGTTACATACAGTAACATAGGACTGGGTGTGCAGCTGGGAGGACTCCCATGCTGGCGTCCCTAAGACGACGCTTTACACTCTCACAGAGGTCAAGGTCACAGTTTCCCTTAAATGAACCCATCCTCCCTCATCCTCTAATCATTATGTAGGAAGCAAAATCCTCCCCCTGTAACCCATTTCTGCCCTAGAGCCAATCACCTAGTCTAAATTTTAACCAAAAGCCAAGAATCTGGGAGCCTCTTTTACTAAAATTACCCACCCATGACTGCTGCCATGATTCCCCCATGTGATCGGAGTCTGACTGATAACAGAAGCCACTCAGAAGCTCAGAAGAGGGCTCAAGTCAAACACTCAGTCAAGAAAGGCAGCAGGACCGTTTCTTTCTCAAGTGGTTTCCAAGTGCAAGTGTCTCTCACAGAGGCGGCAGAGACCTGGCAGGCATGTGAGGAAGGGGGGTTGGGGAGGGGCAGGGCTGGTGGGGAATCAGAAAACCCGCCCACCCTAGTGCAATCTCTCCCGAGCTCCTGGTGAGGAGCTTGGCCAACTCACCAAGGACTCACAACAGTGCTGTGTCCCCAGGCGACATAGGAGGCCTGATCATCCCGGGCAGGAGATGCCGTGGCCACATACAACTGATTATCAACAGCCCTGTTGTCAACAGACAGAAAAGAGGTAATTCACATATTATAGACTAGCAATATTTTTCTATCCTAAGGGTACAAATCCTTCATTTAAAAACTGGGACGGGGGGTGCCTGGATGGCTCAGTAGGTTAAGCGTTAGACTTCAGCTCATGTCATGATCTCAGTTTGTGAGTTCAAGTCCCATGTTGGACTCTGATGACAGCTCAGAGCCTGGAGCCTGCTTCAAATTCTGTGTCTCCCTCTGTCTGCCCCTTCCCTGCTCTCTCTCTCTCCCTCCCTCACCCTCCCCCCCCATACACACACACTCTCTCTCTCTCTCTCTCTGAAAAATAAACATTAATAAAAAAAATCTTTTTTAAATAAATAAAATAAAATAAAAAAACTAGGACAAGATAGGCTGGCTCAGCCGTGGAAGGGAACAAAGCCATGAAATCCTCTTTTCTCAAACTATCTTAATGCATCAGCCACTTTTCAACTGGGAATGATTTTGCCCAGTGGGGCCATTTGCCAATGTCCAAAGACATGAACTCTGACTTTTTGACTTTCATGATAGGGGTTGCTATTGGCACCTGGTGGGTAGAGGCTGGGAATGCTGCTAAACATCCTACAGTGGACAGGACAGCCCCCACAACAGAGGATGAGCTAGCTCAAAATGTCAGTACTGCCCCAGTTGAGACACTGGCCTGAGCCAACCTGTTAACAAATAAAAGAGCAGATCTTCTCTGGTTAATCAAGTCAAGGTGGCCAGAAAGAATGGACTGGTCTTGCTGGGGCCAAACACCTTGTAGGGCTGCATGGCACCTCCATGCCCCCAGTGGCTGCAAGCCCCATTGTCTCAAATTAGGTAAGAATTTCAGGCGGCAGAGTGGGTACATCAGGCCATCTCACCTAGGAGCATCCTGGGCTTAGTCAACAGATCCATGCCAGGCCATTCCAATATCTCCCAAGCCTTTCCTGCTCCCCACAAGACTACATTAATTAATATTCATGGTACCAGACACCATCATAGGTACCATGAATACCATAGGTACCTTATATCATAGGTACCAGCCTATCTTCCATCAAGCAACCACCAAACACCTCTGCTTCCTTCTCCAAGGAAAATTGCCATCATCTTTAGAAGTGAGAATTGGGGCCACATCTGGGCAAAGGAGAGGGTTGCGGGAAGGAGCAAAGGGGAGCATTCTAGAGATCTGGAAGTGTTCTATATTGCCCTCGGCCAGAAGTGACTATACATGTAAAAAAAACTCCCTGACCTACAGACTTAAAATTGGTGTCCTTTCCTCTAAGTATATGATACCTCAATTAACAGAACTGTAATGAAGAGAGCCAGCATTTCTGACCAGTATTTCATGGTTTTCAGCACACTTTACATCCCCAGTCACACTCCTTTTCCCTTTCATGTTACATCCACCTCTGCCATCTGCCCTTCACCGCTCCCTCCTCAGCCTCAGGAGTGACCTGAGACCCTCAGGGGACTCAGAAAATGGCTATGGTGATATGCCGAAGACACCGTTCGATGCCTTGGATTCACAGAATAGAAAAATGAGCACTTATAACAAGTGTCTCAGTAGAGTATTCTAGGATTAGCAGAATGGGATAAAGGACGGGGTAGGAGAAGCACCACAATCTGAACAACACAATCAATGGGGTGATTCATCTTTTCCCATTGCATCTGGATGTCAAGGCATCTGAGTCAGGGGCAGCGTCCTGTATCAGGAAGGTTGGTTCTCCCCCCATACTGGAAATCTTTGCAACAAAGCAATACTTGAAGGTATGCCTGAGATGCTTTCTTACCGGCCTCGTTGAAGCAACTCCCAGTGGGCTGGTCCAGTGGTCAAATTAAAAGCTCCAGGATATACCAACAGCTGGCAGCCTTGGGAAAGAAAGGCCGGAGAAGAATGGGTGCAGGATGACACCACACCATATTCGGTCCCTGTTTTGTTCCTTACCCAGTGGGGGCCAAACTCAAACTCTCCCGAACATAAAAAGATGTCAGCCAAGCTAGAATTCCTTTGGAGACACACACACGCTACACACAGACATACAGGAACAGTGCTATTGGTGACTGAAATCACGGTATGTGACTTCACAAACTTCTCTCAGCACCATATGGCCAGCTCTGCGTGGGCAAGGACTACATTTTGCAATGCTTTTCAAATGAAATGAGGGGCAGAGTAGGTGCTCTAATGCTTACTAACAGAAGTCAACAGAGACTGCCAACCCAGAGCCTGCGCACCCCCACCTGTCTTGCTGAGCAGGCAGTCACAATGCCTGCACTCACTTCAAGTGCTGGGTGAGTCCGAATCAGAGTAGCCTGGACAGTCTAGTGGGAATGCTCTTATTTGAGGACTACCATATGAGGAGCTTTCTAAGTTCTCCTCCCCTAATCTCCACCCCATGCCTCTGGGAAAATGAGATCCACGCTGCTGTAAAGATGAAATAATTTACTCAAAGTAATGGACGTGAGTCCATTAAGGGAGAGTTAGAACCAGAACCCAGATCTTCTAACTTGGCTCGGTATTCTTCCGGGACAGCAGGACACTTGTTCTCTGGACCATAATGTCAATGACTAGTTTTGTACTGTACCCAACATGCAAGACCACTGAGTGTGAAATCATGACAGGTACCATAGACCACATCCTTGCTTCTAGTGGGCTCCAAAGTACTTTTTCTAAATACAGTAGAAAGAAGGGTTCAAGAGGTAGAGTAGATTTAGGAGCACGGCTCCGGCCTTAGCTGCACAGTGTGCTGAAATGCAATCTCCAAACAACTGTAGCGTCCATGAGCATCAACGACTGAGCGGCTGACGGGGGTGGACACAGTAAGGCCTCTCCTCTGGCTTTTCTGACTAAGGGCTCCCTCTACCCACGAAGACCAGGCCAGAACCAAACCTGGAAGCACCCCCACCGCACAACCACCGTAGTCTCACCTCTCTGCGCGTAGATTTGTGCAAGCTCTGCAAAGCGGATGTCGTAGCAAATGCCCAGGCCCACTCTGCAGTAAGCTGTTTTTCAAACAGAAAATGCACAAATGAAAAGCTAACCTCCTTTGCAACACGTCATGGCAGAGGAAAGCCTCTATCTGAAATCCCCAAACATTGATGGTCTTACATTACCCAGGGCCCAAGGATGGAGAAAATGTACAAGCTTATGCCTGCTTGATTTTCCCTCATAAAGACATCATTTATGTCAGATTAGAAAAGAGAAAGTCATTCTAATTGAATACTTATTATGTATGGAGGAAGTATTCAATCACACCCTGATAGGTAAACTCTGGAAGCGATCATACAAATAGGCTGTGACTGAATGACAGAGCTATGACCAAATGGCAGAGCAAAATCATGTCAGACTCATAGTTCTCCATTCAGTCCACTCTTTCTAGATCTCTGGCCATTCTCTGCCCTTCTCATTTCTGGCCATTCTCTGCCCTTCTCATTTCTGGTCTTGCAGCAGAGTATGTCAAGAAGTTGGGGAGGAATGAGAGAGAGAGAGAGAGAGAGAGAGACAGAATGAATGAGAGAGAGAGAGAGACAGAATGAATGCCTGAACTTCTACTGAGACTGCAGAAATGGGTGAACTTAGTACTTACGAGTATCAAATGTGGAGAAACTATCACCAGGACTCAACGTTTTAGATTCTTGAAATGTAATTTTCCCCGGAACATCAATATCAAATAGATGGAGCTGCATCACAAGCAATGGATGTGGTTACCTCTTTTCTAGCAGGGTTCATGGCAGCAATTTACAAACATCCTTCCATGGCCAGAAATAGGGATGCTTAAGATCAACTATACAAATAGCAACCCCAACCTGCCCATAATTCACCTCAAAAGCTGACATCTTATCAAAATGAGCCAAACTGGAAAAAAACTCACAAAGCAGTGATTTTATGACACTTCTTTCCTATGTGGTGTGCCAGGTGATGTCTAGGTTTCTTGAGGGAGGCGATAATGTGTTATTTTTTACTCAGTACAAATGCTAACTGAAGTCTTCATCACAGAATCAAATCAAACTGATACACTAGCAGGAGAGGTGGAGAGTGGGTAAGCAATTACACATAGGTACAATTTTTCAAACTAAGTGCAGCAATATATAAAAAGCGCAACACATCACTTTGAAATTGGATTTATTCAAGGAAAGCAAATGTCATGAGGAAATCAATGTAATTTACCACAAACAGCTAACAAAATAGAGGAGCAAAGTCATATGATCATCTTAAAGAGGTACATAATGAGCATTTTGTAAACTTCTAAATCCATTCGTATTTTATAAACAAAAGAAAAAAACTCTTCTGGGAAAGGAACTCCCTTAATCTAATAGCAAAAGTAAAAAAGGAAGGAACATCATACCTAATGGTGATACATTAAAAGTCTTTTCGTACTGAGATCAGGAACAAGACAAGAACACCTGCTACTCAGAGAATCCCAGAGATCCTAACTCAAGCAACAATGCACCAGAAAGGAATAAAAACCATGAGGATTAGAACGAAAAAAGTTAAATTTGTAATTAAATATGACTATATACCTACAAACTACAAAAGAAATCTACAGCTGAATAACTGACATTAAGGAGTGAGTTTAGCAAGGTTACAATATACAAGGCCAGTGCTTTTAAAATTAGCTGTACTTCCATATACTATAAATTCTATATATAGCAAGAAACAGAAAATGAAAAGGTACCAAAACCCACCAATTAGGAATAAATCTAGCAAATGATAACACAAGATTATACCCAAAACACTATAAAAACAATTCGAGAGAAATTCTTAAAAGCTTGAATAAATGGTGGGATATACACCACATTCATAGACTGGAAAACTCAATACTAAAAATATGCACTTCAAAGAGTGAGGTTACTAGCACAAAAATCTAGTTGTTTAGCCTCTAAGCTAAACAAATTTAGATAGACCAGAGTATCTGAGAGGAGCCTAGGTGGCTCAGTCAATTAAGCGTCAGTGCTGACAGCCCGGAGTGTGGAACCTGTTTTGGATTCGGATTCTGTGTATGTCTCCCTCTGCCACTCCCCCCACTCAAGCACACATGCGTGCTCTCTCTCAAAAACAAACATTTAAAAAAAAAAAAAAAAAAAGCAGCTGAAGTTACTGCCTACCTCACAAAGGAAAAAGAGTATGGTGTTTGAGTACAATGAAGTTAACTACTTACTAAAACAAAAAAACTCAACCCTTTTCAGAGTAATATAATCGAAGCTGGAATCTCAACAACATATAATCTAATATTCAATCCAAAATTACTAGACACACAAACAAGAAAATGTTACCTAACTTTAAAGAAAATGTAATCAATGAAGCAGACCCCAGCATGAGTCAGATGTGATAATTAACAGAAAGCTCAAGGGTCTAAGGAAAAATATGGTCTTAATGAACAGACAAATAGGATGTAATCAGTAGAGAAATAAAAGTTTATCTGAAATTTTAAAAGATTTCATTGGGTTGGCACACAGGAGACTGGGGATTACAGAAGAAAGACTCTGAGAACTTGAAGACTGATCAGTGGAAACTGTCCAAGCTGAAGAAGAGGGAGGAAAAAGGTTGGAAAAATGAAAATGAAAAACTGGAATCTTCGTTACCTGGTTTGGTGGAACAATATCAAAATTGAAGTCCAATAAGAAGAGAATGAGACAGAAAAGCATTTAACAAAATAACGCTCCAGTAGGATGAATGAGTTAAATTTAGATTAAAGAAGCACACAGAAGAAATAAAAAGAAAAACATAACTAATGTAGGCACAAAGTCAAAACACTGAGAACTAAAGATTATGAAAAACATTTTGAAGGTAGACAGAAAAAAACATGAATCACATACAAGAAAACAGCAATACAAATCACCACTGACTTCTCATCAGAAAAAATGCTTAAAAAGAGGCTAGAAAATACCTGAAAAACATTGTTCAAATTGCTAGGAGAGAAAAGAAAACTGTCAAACCAGAATTCGATTCCACCAAAAATATCTTTCAAGAATGAAGACAGAACAAAGATATATTCATAAATCAAAACTAAGAGCATTCCTACCTAGCAGATCCTCACTACAAAAATTCTAAAGGAGGTCTTTCTGTTTGAAGGCAGATACCACACAGAACTAGGATCTTTAGAAAGAAAAATACAAAGAAGGTAAACATTTCAGCAAACAAAGTAACTGTATCTTAATTTCTTTAAAATACACAGGATTACTTAAAAACTTAGTGTTTGGTGGGATTTATCATGCAATATGTATGACAACTACAACAGAAAACAGGGAAAAGAAGGAAATTGATCTATATTAACTGTGGAGTTCTTAAATTTCAGAGGAAATAGTACAGTATTAATTCTAAGACTATGAAAAGATAGGGTGCATATGATAATCTTTAGGACAACAACTTTTAAAAAAAGCAAAGAGGTATAACTGACTAAAAGCCAACAGATAAATTAAAATGGAATTGTAAAAAAATACTCAACTAAACCAAAAGAACGCAGGAAAGAGGAACAAAGGAAAAAAACAGTAAAATGTCTAATTCCTAAATCCAACCATATCAATAATTACATTAAATATAAGTCAAGTCAGCACTCCAGGTAAAAGGCAGAAATTGTCAGAATGAATAAAGTAAGAAGAGCCAACTATATGCTATCTACAGGAGAATCGTTTAAATATAAAGATACATACAGGTTGAAAGTAAGGAATTAGAAAAAAAATGTACCATACAACAGTAAATATAAGAAGACTAGAATGGCCATGGCAATACCAGAGATAAAATAAACTTCAAGCAAAGAGTACTATGAGAAAGAAACACTTCACAATGACAAAAGGATCAATTTACCCAGAGTACTTAACAATCTTCAGTGTATATGCATTTACCAAATTTCAACTGTTCCCAAAGCGATCTCTCTATATTCAGTGCAATTCTTTTTTTAAATCATTTTAAGTATTCATTTTATTTGTTTAAATTTAAATAAAATTTAACATAGTGTAATAATGAATAGAATTTAGTAATTCATCACTTACATACAACACCCAGTGCTCACCCTAACAAGTGCCCTCCTTAATGTCCATCACCCATTTAGCCCATCCCCCCACGCATCTCCCCTCCAGCAACCGTTACTTTGTTCTCTGTATTTACGAGTCTCTTATGGTTTGACTCCCTCTCTGTTTTTATATTATTTTTGCTTCCCTTCCCTTATGTCCATCTCTTTGTATCTTAAATCCCACATTGAAGTCCTATGTCTTTCTCTGACTTATTTCGCTTAGCATAATACACTCTAGTTCCATCCACATTGTTGCAAATTGCAAGATTTCCTTCTTTTTGATTACTGAGTAGTATTACATTGTATGTATATACATCTTCTTTACCCATTCATCAGTAGATGGACATTTGGGCTCTTTCCATACTGTGGCTATTGTCCATCATGCTGCTATAAACAGTGGGCAATTCTAATGAAAATTCCTATAGATTTTTCCTTTGCTGAAACTGACAGGCTAAGTCTAAAATTTATATAAAAATGCCAACCGCCAATATTCGACAAGTTGACTATACCAACTAGTCAAATGCCTCACATGTGTAAAATATGTTAAGAGGGACTAGGGGATTTCATGGCAAAGTCTCAAGAGGTAATGAGACCTGCCACATTCCCTACTTACCTTTCTGTACTTTGCCAGTAAAGTTCCATCAGGCCCAAACACGGCACAGGTGTTATAGAATTTCCCAGCATCCTCTTCAGGAATAGAACCTTTCATTGAGAAGAGAAACAGGAGCAAAGAAAATATTCTGAATAAAGCGCTTTTTTATGATAATAAGACCAACACCTGACAAACTGTCACTTGGGTCCAACAATAAAGTATACTATCTTCTAAGGGTTAATCATGGGTTTTATTTTTTTTGCCTTCTCTAATATGATCTTTCAGAGACAAACTCCACAGTAGAGATGAAAAGTAATTAAGTCAGATGCCAAAGACAGGTTTCAAAAATAACCACTGTTTCTGAATTCTGCTTTGATCTGGAGCTACAAGATCTGTTCATCTGTGACACTAGATCAGCACAGAGGATTCACTGTTGTTCAAATTCAATTCACCAGGTCCTGCAAAGTAACTCTACCCCCAACTGTACCTCCAAAGGCCTCATGATGGGAATGGAGGCCAAATCTGCCATCACTGAATGTAGTTCCTGCATTTCTCTTTTCTCGATTGATCTTTTCTTCACCACTCATTTGTTTCTAATTCTTAGTAAGTCATAACGGAATAATTTTGTTTGCTATACCTATTAAACAGCCTTACTGTACTGATTTAAGCAAATAGAACATTTTGAAATTTATTTTGAAACCACATTTATTTCAAAACCACACTTCTCAAACTACCTTGATATATGCGACCTCTTTATGAAAAAACAAAATTTCTTAATGCTGTATTAGGACAATGAAGACACTCCAATACAGTGTTTTCTTTCCACATTTCCAACTGCCCTGTATTCCCCTTCCTTCTCCAAGGAAAAGTCATCATTATGAGTTTGACATGTCTTTATACAAGATTTACTATATGCTATATATATAAATACACATAAATATATAGCCTTTGTGGGAGGGATTAATCTGAGAGTGCCTGTTCCTATCATACTGAACATACTTCTTCCACGTAACAGTGTGTCTTGAACGTTTTTCCACATTATTGCATAAGATCCACCTCATTCTTTTCAATGCCTAATTTACATGGTTTGTATGTATTCCATTGTTTTACTGAAACAAAAACTATTGGGATGTTTTTCATGTTTAGGTCCTTATACCTTAAGGATAGGAAGTTACCTCCAATGAGATATACGTTGCACTCCTTTGCTACTTCAGAAAGCTTCTGTGTGGATTCACCAGGAATTTTCTCAGCATATTCAGGAAAATATTTCGTGCCATATGGACAATTAAAGCATTCCTAGAATAATGTTGGCAGAGAAATGGGGGGAAAAAATGAAAATATCCCACCCATTTTGAAGTTCTGCTATAAGAAGACACAGCTGCCTCTTCTAGCCCTGCTCTCAAAGGGGTAACACACAGCCGGTGAGAAAAACACTGGCATCCTAGGGCTCAAAGAGACTGTGGCCATGAGCTGAACTTGACAGCTGGCTCAGGTGGGGCTAGAGGACACAGTCCTGTGTGCTCTCTCAGATCCCTGTCACCCCGGCTGATCTGCCTCTCCCAACCCTGGGCACCCGGGCCCCACGACAATCGGGTTTAATCATAGGAATTCAGGTGTTTGAATGAATCCATTGACTCAAAACTATATTACTAACTACGTAAAGGAATAAAGCCTGTGTTTGAATAGATACAGAAGCTTCGCAAGCCACAGAGGTTTCCTCATCTATAATGGGACCTGTTTCTAAGCTCCCTTCTAGCACTGTCAATCTCTTCCTGCGAAATCTCTCATCCCCAGGATATGTCTATCTTCCACAGCTCTGTGAAAAAAGAAAAGCAAAAACTAGACTTGGAGTCTAATTCATTCTTGTGCATTCACTGAGACTGTTGCACTGGGCATTGTGCTAAGAAACTCAAATCTGAGGATCACCAGCTTGTACAAGACAGACGTTGAAGAGGGCACATGCAGAATTAGGTGTTTTCATTCTGGTCCCTGGCAACTTAACTCACAAGTGACTGTGATCAGGGTACAGGTACAGGTGAGTCCCATAACTGTGGCCGTAAGGAACACTGGATTCACATTAAGATCTCGAACTCCCTTGTTAAAGATTCCGACTTATTGGCCACATCTGTGATGGAGTGGAGCCTAAAACACAAGGTGACCCTGCAAATTCTCTAGTCAACTTAAGCAGGGTTTACAAAGGGCCACCTCCTCCCCGCAGTGGGAGAGGGAGAGTGGAGGAGGGGGGTGCCTGGAATATTCAACCCCTGGTCCCAGTAGTCCTTTGCCCCAAGATGAAGTATAGGCACGTCTTAGCACAAGCAGGACCCTGCTCTGGGCCAGTACTACCCCTGCTGCCAAGCAAATGTGGTGCAAGCTTTACCTGGTTCTGTTCTAAAAGCAATCACCTAGGATTTACATGCAAAGCCCTCTGGCTTACTACTGGCAGATATTGCAGGCTTCCTAAAGGTCTCTAGTAATTTCCAGTGTTCAACCATTTTCTAAAACTGTTGGAGACTTAGCTCTAAAATCAGTTAAGTGTGCCATGGTCCTGGAAAGACTTACTTATACAAGGAAAGAAGGTTAAGTAGCCAAGGCACTAAGTAGTCTAAGTAAGCCACACAACTTACCAGGACTCTGAACACGGTAGATGATCCCAAAGTAAGAGAGCTGTAAACATGCTGGCACATCCTATATCACAAAGACTCGTAAACATGAAACAATTCCCCAAACAATCCTGCTGGACCCCAGGACACAAGAGGACAACCAGAGCCGGCAGACAGTATTCTCCTGGATCAAAGTTCCCAGAGACAGGTGGGAACCTCCACCCCCATACTTACTGGCAGAGAAACGATCTTGGCTCCTTGTGTTGCTGCCTCCCGGATGAGGCTACAAGCTCTAGTGACGTTATCTGATTTGATGGAAGAAACCTGAAGTTGGATGAGGGCCAAGCGGAAAGCTGAGGACGAAGATACAAGAAAACAACCGTCAGAAGACCTGACTGCTGATCAGAGCAACTCTTAACCAGAGGGGGATTTTGCATCCCCTCCCCAGGACCTCTGACAATGTCACAGCTGTTGGGGTGCCACTAGCATCTGGTGCAGAGATGTCAGGGACACTGCTCAACAGGACAGTCTTTCACAACGAATTACCCAACCGAGAATGTGAATGATGTGGAGGCTGAGAAACTCTGGGACCGGGCAGCACCTCTGGGTGAAGCCCGACGCCAGCACAAGGGCCTCAAACGAAGCAGGCAGGGCCAGCTTCTTACTTATTACTGAGAACACGGCTGGAGGGAAGAATGAATTTGAATATGGAATTATCCCTTAGTTTGTTCTTGGGACTCTGATCCAGGTACAGAGTGCATCTCAGTGCAGGTGAAATCCTTTGGAAGTCACCCAATCACTGTGAACTAGGGCAGCCCATGGGAAGAGAGATGCCTGCCCCCACTGCCCCCACCGCCAGTTGGGGCATGGTGCAAAGGGCCAGCCGCTGGAGGGAGGGAAGCCTGGCAGCCAAGGAGCTGCACGTGTGCTTAGTCACGGGGGAGGGCCCCTGGGCACCTGTGAGGTTTTACACTCGCCCCATGAATATTCCAGGGCCCCCAAGGAGCCCAACATTAAGTGGCAACTAATACCACGAGAGGCTGCGACAGAGACCGTGGAAGAAAACCTCCCTATTTTCATCAGGGACTGAGTCCCACAGAGCCAACAAGACCTGGTGTCAGCCAAGGAGGTCAGGGGTTCTTCCGGGCTTAGTCCCTCCTTGGGGTAATAACTACACCCTACGTGTGCTTTTCCTATATTCTCTAGAGTTCTCTTGTAGCTCTTATAGTAATCACCCCCTGGTTAATAATTCTTTATATACAATTTCCTCTGTTGCAGTGACTGGTGTTGTTTGTGTCCTGCCTGGACCCTGACTGATGAATAGCTTTTGCTTATGGTCTGATGGAAGGTTAAAGGATCCAAAGGACATGGTAACCTATGAGGCTCTGTAAAACTTCATGAATCGCCAGTAAAGGCCTTCCTGGCTTCCCTCCCCCATCTCTGCTCTAGAAACCTGAGAAGCTCTAGAACCTGAAAACCATTAGAGTTCTCCCTCTGGGTGTCTCTTGTAATGGTGCAAATGTCCTCAGAAGAGGCAACACCAACAGACCCCAACGTTTGAAGGCCTATTTGGCCTAGTGTGAACCCTAAAAGTAAGAAAACTCAGACGTACCATTCTTTGGTGTCTCTTAAATTAAAACAGTGAGAAGAGCTAAAAGTAACCTTGAAGGTGGCTTGTTGAACAGTTTCAGAATCCGAAAGAAAATGAAGGAATTTAAAACAGGAAATGAAACCTGGGATAACTTTGGAGCAAACTTTAGCTGTCACCAGCGCATCAAACAGAACTACTAGAAGTCTCCACCGTAATTCAGGAGCTGGGCTCTGTCTCTGCTCCAGAGGGATTAAAAGATGAATCCACCATGGCTATGCTGAGAGCTTCCTCTCTTCTCTCCCTCATCCTATCCAGAAAGGCAGCTGTCCTGATCCAGGCTTGGGACTGTCTGATATTCTGCAAATCACCCACTCCACACAGGGGCTGAGACACGGAAAGGCCACCATTGGGAAGTTTCTTGATGCCAAAACAATACTAGTCAATTCATCTCCTCAGCTGTAAAATGAAAATTACAGTGACTTTTCAGGTTCCTGGCTGTCCTAATATTCATTATCTAACAAGGAAAGACTTACCAAAAGAAAAAAAGAAAGAAAATGATAAAATATCTTAAGTGAAGGGACCAATGTGGGAAAAGCATATGGAATGTGCCAGGCCCTCTATGCATACAAGAAGAATTGGTAGATGAGGAATTGCAAGGGGGAAGCTGCACAGGATCAGTGAACAGTGAGACAAACCAAGCCAAAATCTGGACTGTAAGGCAGGATGGGAACCTCACTTGTTTGTTCTGGGGTGGGTTGGGGGGGGTTTAGGTCATGTAACTTGAAAACACTCCTCAGGAAAATCAGACACCACCCTCAACACCAACAAGAGCCACAGCACTCAAGCCCCCCAGCCTCGGTCGTGCGCTGCCTCTCCAGAGACCGCAGTCACATCCAGAGGCAGGTGTGTAAAAGGACTTCCATACCCAGATCCTGAACATTCATTCAGTCAGCCACCGATTTGCTCCGAGCTCTGGCAGGTGAAAATGAAAAACAAAGCACTCACACAAACCTTACTGTCTTGTGGGAGCCTCACAAGACCTCAGGAGGGACAGTTTATGTCCATTTTACAGGTAAGGAAACTGAGGTTCAGAGAGATTTTGCCATGGCCTGAGAACTAATAATCCAGGTCTCCAAAGTAGGAGTCCAGGGCACTTCAAATGAAGACTCCTGTAAAAGGACCTGGCAAAGGCCTACGGACAAACATGGCTAGAAACGTGCCCCTGGGGCTGATCCAGGAGAGGCTTGTGTAACATGTAATACCTAACCTGAAAAGTCAATGTCCAGATGCAGAAACAGCTTGTCCAGTTTTCTGTTCAGGAGAGAGCATTTCTCCACTGGGTGTGATGGGGGTGCAATATGGGGCAAGTTAACCGGGCCTCTTACCACACTGCCCAAGTCAGAGAAAACAGATGCTTCATTTTCACGTCACAGGGTTCAAAACACAAATAATTAGGATAGATGCCTCTGCAAAACTCAAGTTCAAAAATCAATCTAAGGTGAACAGAATGAACGCGACACCCCTGAATAGTCCCGCTTTCTCATGCAAAACCTAACCAGCCTCCAAAAATCCCACAAGGCAGAGGTTCTCACACTTGAAGAAGTCTCCTAATTACTGACTGTGCAGCCTTCCCNAGCAAGGCGCCGACCCTTCTGGCCCGGAGGCCTGGCGCTCCCGGAAGCCTGGCATCCCCGGGAGTGCGCCGAGCCGCCTCACCCCTCCCGCCGCCCCCCGCCCCGCGGGCGCAGTGTCTGGGAAGGCCTGGGACGCGGCGGGGACAAAGGACGGAGGCGAGGGGCTGAGCCGGCGACCTCTCCCCGTGGGCCGAGGTCGGGCCGCCGCGCTACTTACTGGCCATGGCTCTCCCGAGCAGCACCATAGGAGGCGCGGCCTGACTCCGTTCCCTGGGCGGAGAGCTGCGGCCCGGCGAGAGGGGAGGCAGATCCGCGCGCAGGACACGCCACGGCCCAGGCCCCGCCTCCGCCCCGCCTCCCGGCTTGGCGGCTCCTTGGAGAAAGTGTGGTCTTTCCAGCGCTCGAACACCTGTTAGGCGTCAGCTGTTTGCGCTACGCTGGACCAAGGAGAAGCGACCAATAACAACACAGCCGAGTAAAAGGAAGGCCGCGAAGGGCAAAGGGGTAAGGGGGAGGGGGGGACCTAAATTAGAGTGGTGTTTAACAATTGGTCTCTCGGATTCTCAGCAAAAGGACTGAACCTCGTGCTGGTTAGAGCACCTCTGGCCGGGAATAACACCATATATGCTGATTGCCTTGGGCTCCTAGAAAAAGTCGCTCTGACGACATGGGATGGGATGGGAAGACCTACGTAGGTTTAGTCACGCAAGACATCAGTGGGATTTGATTAGAAGGCTGCTTGGTCATGGGGGAAAAGAGAAACAGTTCAAACACAGTATGCTCAAAAATTGAGACCTGCTACACTGAAACACGCTAATATTGTGTGAGGACTTTTGCATTTGTATTTATTAGGATTGGGTTGGGTTTTTATTTTTTTTGTGTCTCATGTCTTTGTGCTTTTTGTTGTTAGGTTTGGGGATCAAAAACCACAAAACTAATAAAAGCTTACTATCCTTTTATGTTCTGTAATAGTTTATATTGAAATTTATCCTCGTTTTTGAAAAGATAGTCCAGAAGCACCTGAGTAGCTCAGTCTGTTGACCTTCCCACTCTTGATTTCAGCTTAAGTCATGATNGAATAATTAGGGACATTTAAGTTATGAACTCGGTATTTGATGCTTTAATGAATTTTGTGTGATGTTATTATACCAGACAGTATCTTTACTGAGAAGTATTTGCTGAAGTATTTAAGGGTGAAGTGTCAGAATATCTAACTTGAAAATATGTGCTTATACAGAGATAAAGCAAAGGTGGTAAATTTAATCTAACAGGAGAATATATAGCTGTTCATGGTACTATTTTAAGACGTTTTTAAAAGTTTAAAATTTATAAAACTTTCATAATAAAAAGTTGTGAGGAAATACATAGCAATCAAGGGTTTTATTTTTTGAAAGATCAACAGTCTGGACCTGGATTTGTAGCAGGAAAAGAATAACCTTTTAATTTCAGCTGTGATTCATTAGGCCATTGAGGTTCCTGCATCAATACTGCCCACTTATAATCTGCCAAAAATAAAAAAAAGTCATCCATTTCATTTAGATTTGCAAGTTCATTGGCATAAAGTTGTATATAAAAGTGGTATCAAGCATGGCTGGATAGGTTATTGGAACATCCAGGCAGAGCTACCAAGTAGGCAGGTGGTCATAAGCCTCAAACTCCCATATTGCAGACTGGAGGCTGATTTAGGAGTCCTCAGCAATTTAATCTGAGATAAAGCTCGGAATATGGGTGACAAGTTTCAAGTGGACTGTGAGAGTCACAGGTGTAAGGGGGCCTGTGAAACCTGGTGAGGAACCACCTGAGAGGCAGGAGAACCAGGAGAGAAAGGGCCATCAAGACCAAGAGTCTGTGGGCACTGTCTTCCCTACAGCGCATGCAGGGAAGCTAGTTACTTGGATTCTAGAAGAGGGAATGGTAAGAAATAATAAAAATTGTTCTTGAGTTTTCCTTTAGGACTTTCTTGGCATAATGGAACAGCTAGTTATGGTTCCAGTTCTGGTTCTGCCACTGACATGATGTTAATACCGAAGGCAAATCATCTCATTCTTGGGACCTTTTCATCATCTGTAACACAAAAGGATTCAGAGGCAGATGGCGAGAGGCTGGACAACTGAGTTTGCGCAGTCCTTCCTGTCACCACTTCACTCCCTGACCTCTCAACCACAGCAGCTCTGTCTTCACATTCTCATATTCCCTTTTATCTGCCATTTGAAAAGTAGCCAAAGAACAAAACTACTACCCTAAATTCATGGCTAAGCCTTCCTCATTTGGGGAAGGCTGCTTTAGGCAACTTACTGCCCTTTCTCTTGGCATCTTATCCTCCACTCTTCATAGTATTATGGAAGTTGGTCTGGGGGGGCGGGCTAAGTTTAATTTTTTTGGATGAGTAGTTATACAAATGGCTAAGATAGCTGGAGGGCTGAAAATTAGAACTGGAATCATCTCCATGATAATAAAAACAGAAACTCTAAAAGTGGATGAGATCTTAGGAGAATGTATGATACTCCAAAAAACAAGAGATCAAACTTGGAAAGTATCAAATTGGGCTTAGAGCTTTGCACAAATGTCAAGGGATGAATGGATAATAAAAAGTGATATATCCATACAATTAAAAGGAACGAAACTGACACATGCTACAACACGGATGAAGCTTGAAAACATCATGCTAAGAAGCCAGACACAAAAGCCACTTGTTGTATGATTCCTTTTATCATGGAATGTCCAGAATAGGCAAATCCACAAAGACAGAAAGGAAATTAGCAGCTGCCAAGGACTGGAGGGAAAAGGGGAGTGACTACTAATGGGTATGAGTTTCATTTTTGAGCAACCAAATGTTCTGAAATTAAATAGTTGTGATGATTGCACAATTCTGAATTTACTAAAATGCACTTTGTAGATCCTTCAAAAAGGTGAACTTTATGGTATGTAGGTTCTATTTTAATAATTTTTAATGTTTATTTACTTTTGAGAGACAGAGAGAAGAGAGTGTAAGCATGCGAGCCAGCAGGGGAGGGGTAGAGCGAGAGGGAGACACAGAATCTGAAGCAGGCTCCAGGCTCTGAGCTGTCAGCACACAGCCCGACGCAGGGCTCCAACTTGTGAACCTCGAGGTCATGACCTGAGCTGAGGTCAGACGCCTAACTGACTGAGCCACCCAGGTGTCCCGAATTGATTCTTTTTCTTAATAAGCAATAATAATTCTCAGGGAGTAGGGAGGGAAGAGGGGATACCTTCCCTTTTCATTAACTCAATTTCTTTCAGCCTTGGTTTTCTAATATTGATAATACAGAAAACAGTAACAATCTCATAATGTTGCAAACTCTGCAATCGTTTAGAGTCCGTTTAGAGTCCGTAAGAGGTGGGTACCCCAGAGTGACTTCTAGTTCTGTACTTAGTGGGCCAGTTAAGGAAGGATGAGCAACATCAGTGCCTAATACAATCAATGAAATGTATTTTTATTTCATATTTATGACTAGTAACTATGGTGTTATTTCAGATAAGGAAACTAAAGTTCAGAGAATTTAAGTGGTTCAAGATAGTAATTTATCATGTGGAATTTAGTGTCATTAGTTTTAAACTACCTCTTTCCTCGTCCCCATACAGATGAACAGAAACATGAATCTAATACTTTCAAACTTAAAACCTGAACATTAAATTCCACTGAAGGATAGTCCTCAAATTTCTAATTTTGTGCTATCTACAGAGATTTACAAATGGGGGGTGGGGGAGAGAGAGGGAGAGAGATTGTCATTAAGAAGAAAGTTCTGAGCAAATTGTACTGGTTTATTTACAATTGTAATTTTATAAACAGTAACACAAACATCTTTACATTAGTATTATGAAAAAAGTCCCATGGCTGAATGGGCAAAAAATGTAGACTTCAGGGCATTTGTAAAGGGGGCACCAAAAAAAAACAAAAAAAAGAAAGAAAGAAAGAAAGAGAGGAATACAACCATTGTGGGTAGAGTCATAAATATAAAGTATTGCACCAGGTGCAATTTCATGCAAATGTCTTCAACCACTCAAAACTGTTTTTATTTATATATTAGAATAAGATATCTTGAACTATGTTACCTGTTATTCACTTGATTTCCATTAAGTAAATTAAAATAACTGTCTATAAACAGGTACATCTAAATATTTCTCCTATAAACCCCTTAGAGATAATCCTTTGCATCTAGGACATAGCAGATTGTTAGGATTTGCTACTTCCCAAAAAGGCTTTATAAGGAATCCTTCCAAACATGTTCCTGGATTTCTCTCACCAAATGTGTCTAATATAGACCTCAATAAATTAAACTGAGAAAGCTGCAAAATAAGGCAGATCATTTTAGTTCTGTCAGATTAAGAAAATAAAAATAGCTTCAAATTACTGGAACTTTAGTAAGAGGAGACAAAAATCAAAGAAGAGTAAGAAATTTCAGAAAGAGCTGATAAAACAATTATAGTTTATATAGCTCTCTGCTTACTTGGCTTTTATTTAAGTGGATATTAGTGTGGTCACAGACCATAATCTCAGTAAGAAGTCAATGTGTACACAACACTTGTTCTGAAATATCCCAAATCAAATATTCCACTTGTAATAAAGACCAATGGCATTTTTATAGATATAAGTCTGTCCCCCAAATGCTTACTTTAATCTTAATAGGCCTACCTACTTATAATGCTTTTAACTGCTCCTTAGAAACCAGTAGGATAAAGTTTAGGATCTGAAGCACTCAGTGTTCAAATCATTAGCTAATGGTAAAAAGATGATTTAGAAACATTTCACTCGCTGGACTGCATTTCTGAGTTGGCTGGAATCTTCTTCCACTTCGTTAAAAAGATTTCACAGTTTTTAAGAACAGAAACAGCAAGCTAATTATTAATCTATGTAATACTTTCAGTTTCTGATACTGCTCAGTGGATAAAACTAAATGTAGCAATTAAAGGGGTCTCTTCAACTAATTCTATCTCTATTTTCAGTGAAGACATTGCAAGTATATATGTGTATGGGTGTTTTTAAATCTGAAAGTGATGCATGTTCCCTTTTAAAACACAGCTCTTCAAAACAGAACTGCATTCTGTACCCTTACTTCATAAGGGTAGAGGGTCAGTTACTTCAGTCATTAATAACTGACCTTTATAAATCATTTTACAAAACCGAAAATGCAAAAGAAACTTTAAGTAAAATTTTAACTGTCCAGAAATTCATTATAATAATTTACTTTCTTAGACCTGTAATTCAAGCACCCCCATGAGCAAATGAAAGGTCTTCCGTTAGTATGCAATCAGGAAAATATGTCCTTGTTTCTTTATCTTGCTTGCCTTCATTTCTTTTGAAATAATTCTCTTATATTAACTTTCCAAAGCATCCAAAACTTTCATGATCTGTTGTTTTATGGCTTTGGTAGCATCTCCTGCATTTGGAATCAAATACCTAGGGGAGAAATACACATATATTAATATAAATTGTTTTCCCTTCAGGCCTCCACTTAGTTGACATTTCCAATGTGAAGCTTCCCGTAACCTGCAAAGCCAGCAGACATGCCCTCATATTTACTCCCTGAACTTATTGCAATACATACATGAAAGCATATTCTGAAAGAAAGAAAATCTAAGTGTGCAAACGGGTGATTCTTCACAGCCAAATGGAATGAACCAGAGATCTGGAGTCAGGACAGCTCCATTTGGTCCTATCACAAGCGAGGTATGAGGATCTGGGAGTCACTAAACTCCTCTGGGCTTCACATTTTTATAGGATTATAAAGACGGTTTATTTTCCAGATGAGTGAGGTCCTATGGCCCTTGACGCCAGCCCATGAGCTGTTTGTCACTGGTGCACAATAAGATAGGGAGTTTGTATCAGATTGTAAATTAAATATACCACTCAGCACGCGGCTTACCTCACGGATACTTTTTCAAACGAAGAATTTTTTGATGAAGGGAAATAGAAATACTGACTTACGTTCTGACACAAGCTTCTTATTTGATAAACCAGCATTTAGTGTAGCAATAGTATAAAGACCCTTCTGTCAAAAAGTTAATGAAATTAGCTATGAAATTTATGGAAACCATGTGCTATTAACTAACTGACATATGATTAAGGGTATAGAAGAAAAAGATAAGCAAAGAATACTAATTAAAGGCAGCTCAAGGATCCTATTCCACCATCTATTCTCAAAAAAAGAGAAAAAAAAGGTCTTTAATAATGAACTAATTCAATAATTCAGATAATATCATCCTAAGAAAATCTTACCTTTCGATTGCCAAGATTTCTATTCCTGAAGCACTGCTATTTCCATACTTGAAAGTAATTAGCTCAGGGTGTTTTTTTTTAGATGTGATTTTAACTACAGAATTTAGTGCTTGTCGAGACTGTATATAAGCCAATCCTTTCCGTGAAAGAATCTCCCTTAAACAGTACATGTGTGTTGCAGTAACCAACAGATGACTTGAGAGGGGGGAAAAAAGAACATTAAAAAACAAGAAGAATTTTAAAGAGATGTCATGCAAAACAGTTGTTACTTCAACCATAAAAAAATATTAAACTCCACTTGAAATTACTTTTGAATTAAAATGAATCATCTATAAACAAACTACCCCATAAAAGTTCTTAACTTTCCTTTAGCTGTATGCAAAATTAATTACTTTATTAACAGAAAATCCTATAACTGTTTAAGAGCAAAGTTTCTACTTTATATATAAAAAGTGCAATACTATTAGAAATCATTAAAATAATATTTTTAGAATCTATTCTATATGATATATGGAATAGTCCTTTTCAAACTTTTTCACAGTATTGCCTATATTCATAAACTATTCTCAGTCACTATACCATAAAGTATACTTTACATCAAAGACCACTAAGCAATAGTTGGGCTGCCTTACATATTTTATAATATTCTGTAACTGGATCTTGAAGGTAAAATGGGCATGGGATTATTAACACACCCCATCCCTTGTGTCTTAGCTCACTTGTAATATAATGTAATGATATACTCATATACTTTTATGTAATACAGTAAAATCTTGGATTGCGAATATCTTAGTCAGTGAGTGTTCCACAAGATGAACAAACCTTTCTAATACATTTAACTTGATAAACGAGCAATGTCTTACAATACGAGTAGTACATGATGCCAAATGTCACATGATCACAACTGAGCCAATGGCTCCTGAAATTTGCTTTGATATACAAGTGCTCTGCATTACAAACTTGTTTGAGGAATGAATTATGCTTGCAAACCAAGATTTTACTGTACAATAAAACTAATATCAGACAAGTCCAGAATGCAGGGCATTCTGGACAATAAACAGCCTAGCCTCAAAAGATTCATTCATCATGCAGAAAAGGGGAGGTAGTGGTAAGGGCAGTAGTACTGGTGTACACTGGCTGAAACTAAAGAGATTAACAGGCAAATGCAATGTGTGAACAATGACTAGCTATTGGATCAGGAAGGAAAAAACGATTATAGATACTTTAGGGGCACTCTAAATAATCTGAGTGTGATATGTTTGTTGAATGATGTTCATTTTAAAGTTTTTAAAGAGTGATAATGTTATTTTAAAAAAGTGATAATGCTACTGAAGTTCTGGAAGAGAATGCTCACATTCTTGGGAGATTTACACTAAATCATTTAAGGGGTTAAGGGTCACATCTGTACAATTCTTCTGAGTGGCTTGACAAGCGAGTATATGTGTATGTGTGTCTATAGATAGATACATAAATAGAGAGATGGGGCAATATAAAAAGAAATTAAAATCTGGCAAATCTAAGAGAGGCTTATAAAGATGTTCAATGTACTGTTTCTTCAACTTTTAAAAATTTTTCAAAATTAAAAATTACATAAAAAAAATCAAGACATATAATACAAGTTGACAAAGGAAAATTATATCTTATTGTACTCAAATAAAGAAAATTTCTCCTGCAGTTGAGTTTTTTATTAACTCCCCCAAATTTAATTTTACTTCTGAGGAAGGCATTTAAAGAAGTACCTAGGAAACATGTGTCCACTTTCTTTCACTTCTTTACAAGGAAAATGATGCTTGACGTCTGGCTTGTTTATCCAAGTCTGAATGTTTACAACCTCTTTTCTGTCATCATCTGACATCGAAGAGCTGTCGATTTCATCTAAAAGAGTTTAAAGTGTTAAATGTCGGAATTACCAAATTTACAAGTGAGACATTTCTTAACAGCCAAGAAAAATTTGATTATTTTAAGCATATGGTTTGGGGGTGGGGGGAACAATTCAAATCCTGTTACTATATTTCCTTATGCCATTGGCATAATACAGAAATATTGTTATGAAGCATTAGGCTACATGGTAAGAAAGTCAGGTGATGGGGCTCCAGGGTAGCTCAGTCAGTTAAGTGTCCAACTTTGGTTCATGTCATGATTTCATGGTTCGTGGGTTCGCACCCCGTGCCGGGCTCTGTGCTGAATGCTTGCTCAGAACCTGGAGCCTGCTTCGGATTCTATGGTTCCTTCTCTCTCTGCCCCTCACCTGCTCACACTCTGTCTCACTCTGTCTCTCAAAAATAAATAAATGTGTAAAAAAAAAAAAGTCAGGTGAAAATACTAAGAATACACCTTTAACACAGTGTGTCAGCTATACTTCAATAAAAAATAAAAAGGCACCTGGGTGGCTCAGTAAGTTAAGCATCTGACTTCGGCTCAGGTGAGTTCAAGCCCCGTGTCAGGCTCTGTACTGACAGCTCAGAGCCTGGAGCCTGCTTTGGATTCTGTGTCTCCCTCTCTCTATGCCCCTTCCCTACTCACACTGTCTCTCTCTCTCTCTCTCTCTCAAAAATAAACATCAGAAATAAATAAAAATAAAAAATAATGTAAATAAATTTTAAAAAGCCTAAACTGAGGAATTCCAACTTTTTTGCTTTATGTAACATGAATCTAATCTATGTCTAGACCATGGAAAGATGGCTAAATTGTCCAATAAGCATCTATCTTGAGGGCAAAGATGGCCAAGTTCTTTTCTTTCCTCTTGCTGGTTTTTGATTTTAATTAAAACAACAAAAATTCATCCTTGGATAAGTAAGTAAAAATCTCCTTAGTAGTTTATTTTTCCATGAGAGAACTGTAAGACATTCCAATTATTTTGTTTTTCTAATTTAAGAAAGGGGAATTACAGACCCTAGGGTTAATAATTACAAAGGGTCCTCCCTTTCCAAGAAATATTTCAAAATACAAACAGACACAATAAAAAAGGAAATCTCATATATGTATACACTTTCAGCTTAAATCAAAATGTGAAACCCAGGATGCCTGGCTGGCTCAGTTGGTTGAGCATCTGACTCTTGATTTGATTTCTGCTCGGGTCATGATCCCAGGATCGTGGCATCAAGCTCTATGTAGGGCCTCTGCGCTGAGCGTGGAGACTGCTTAGTATTCTCTCCCTCTCCCCCCTCCCCCATTTGCCCCCTGCCTCTCTCTCTAAAATAGGAAAAAAAATTTTTAAGTGAAACCCTCATATATCTCTGCCAATCATATTCCTTTTTGCCCATTAACAAACAGTGATAACCTGAATTTGTTATCAGTAGAAAGAATATACAGTAGTATTTTGCATTTTAAGTAACATTTATATAAACAGTAGACCTTTCAATTGTATTCTTCTGCAACTGCTTCTTTACTCCCAACACTGTAAAACTTATCCATGTTGACACACACAGCTTTAGGGTTCTCATTTTCATTAGTGTACAATTTCCCACAATGTAAATATAGGACAAATGGATATATACTATAATTTATTCTTCTCTTTGCCTCTTGGGGATTAAAAGAGTTGAAATGAAAGTTGTTAAAGAAAGGGGCTGAAATATTCAGGGAAATATGCAGGGAGAGACTGATGAATAACAGGAAGATAGCAACAAAAACAGAGGGGAAAGGAGAAAAGCAACGAGACGGCACACAATTTCATTTATGTCAAAGCAAGTTTATGGGAAGTTAATTTTGTAAATATTTATTAAAATGTCAAATGTGGTTCCCTATAATCTAGTAATCTTACTGCTAAGCATATAACCTCTATTACAAAAGTTCAGATAGATGTGTATAAAAATATCTACTGCCATTTGAAACAAACAAGCAAACAAAAACCCTGGAAAACTACCAGTCTGAATTTTGAGAAGACTGATTAAATAGCTTATGGTATGTTCATGTGATAGAGAACTAAGGTGGAATATGGGCTGGGATGGAAAATATGCAACATGTATTACTAAGCAGAAAAACAAGGAGAAATTTGGAAAGGGTTTTTTCTTTTATTTCCTACATTGATTTACTGCTTTATTTTTTCTAACCCAATACACATATTAACATTCATTATATTACTTAACCAGGGTAATTTTGGCAGCAGCATTATGAACCAAAGCAATACATCATTTTTAAAAATATAAAGACAACCAGAGAATGATAAAATTTGCCTGGTACAATATCCCCACCTTGTGGCCCTTCAGGATACTGCCTCCAATTTAAAAAGGCTCTTTCCAAGCCTAAGTGTCCATCAACGGACGAATGGATCAAGAAGATATGGTTTATCTATACGATGGAATACTACATGGCAATGAGAAACAATGAAATCTGGCCATGTATAGCAACATGGATGGACCTTGAGGGTGTTATGCTTAGCGNAAAATAAAAAGGCTCTTTTCAGATGTGTCAATTTTGGAATTCCCTAAACTTTAGTCCCACAACTCTCAATCTCCTAGGTAGACGGACCAAGGGAGTTTCAATCAAATCCCATGGATTTAAATCCTATTTCAACATAGGTAATTCCCATATCACCACCAGTTTATTAGAGCTTCTCTCTTCAGCTAAAGACTCCTATAATCAACTGCCTACTCAGCATTTCTGCTTGAATTCTAATAGGCATAACTTAAGAGGTCTAAAATCAAACTCTTGGGAAAAACTACAGACTCTAAAATCTCCTTGACAGAATCTCACTCACTGTGTCCTTTGTTCCCCCCCTAAAGTTTGGCTAGTCTCAGAATGATCTTTCTAATCACTCCTGGTGCTGATGAAAGTGTCTACAGATAAGTGTATTACTACACCTGTGTCGTATTCTTCTTCATCCCCAATGCTGAAAACAGGCTTTACACCACGGTAAGGCTTGCCCACTCTGTCACTGCTGCTCACATGCCTATATTCAAAGAATTTTAGAGGGGAAATGATCACTTAAGAAGTTACCAAAGATTTTCAAGTATCATTTGAATATTTAAACAAAATTTATACATTCTTTGTCCCTTGCCCCCATATACCACCCAGTTCTAGAATAGATACATTAAGGAAACTGTAACAAGATAAGGAAATCATGTTAGCAAAAGTGGCATAATGTCTTGATAGGCTGAATGCTTTCAATCTGTAAAAATTAAATTTTAAAACAATTTTAATATTCATATTGAAAATAGTGCTTAGATCAGTGTAGCTTTGGGGAAGTCATTGAACCTCTCTGTGATTCTGTTTTTGGATCTGTAAAACGGTAGTAACAACAGTATCTATCCTTCAAGGTTACTGAGAGAATTAAATTAGTTAATATTTTGTAAAGCTCTTAGAACAATGCCTTGCATCTAGCAAGTGCTACGCACATTAGGTAAAATATGGACCTGAATATTCCAATTCTAGAAGGAGTGTTAATGCTTTCTTATATGGGGGCAAATATCTTAAGATTTTTCCTCCCATTTTTTTAAATCATAGTTTCAGTTGTACAACAACATGGTTGAACAATTCTATATATTACCCCATGCTCACCACATTATAATCCTTTTTTTTACTATTACTTTTGCTTTAATAGAAACTAACATGCTACTAGTTCTTTTACATAAATGCAAATAAACCATAAAATTAATCTGCCTTTCTTTTTCAAGTGGCAGAAGCATAAACAGTAAACTTGATTAGTTCTTGCAGGAAGTATGACCTCTTTCTTTTTAATATAAAAATTTATACCTCAGTACTTTTCAGGTAATCTCAAACAAACCAAGAAGAAAAATTAAAATATTTCAACATACATGTTTTTGGAGAAAAAGCATTGTGTATTTGTAAGATAAAGCTTCCAACACGATTATCTACAATGAAGTAAAACTGGCTTATTTTTATTTATTTGTTTTTTGATCATATATCAAAAGATCGTCCAATATGGAAAAAATTGGGGTTACATGTCTTTAATCTTAAATTCAATTTTTCCAGAAGATAGAGATCAAATCTGTATTTTAAATAATACATATCATCAGTCAAAATATTATCATGGCCTAATTTTGTTGAATTAGGCTTAAATCCTTACTTCTCCCAAAACAACATTCCTCAACAGAAAACTAGGGAGTTTCTAAACCAATGAGAACTAAGTGTATAACACTCTTTGGGAATTATAAACTAATCATAATACATAATTTACAGTTTAAGTTAAATCATGAAATCATTTTATGTTAGAACATATCTAATACAAAGTTATTCAGTAAATTATCAAACTATACTCATTAGAGAAAGTGAAATAAATAATTCAAACACCTATGAAACTCAGAATCAGCCTACTTATAAAAGACAGAAGCAAAGATAATATAGCTGTGTCTAAAAATACTTTAGTTCCATCTAGATTATAAAAATGTATGATTAAATTATTGGTTCTCTCCTGACATTAAAGCATAATAAACTGATGTAACATCAAAAGTAACAATGATAATGTTTACAGTTAATGTATGAACCAGAATTCAAGTATGCAAAATGAAAAGTTTTTTAAAAACCTACTCATTATTGATCTACATTTATAATACAATGCAGGTTTTATAAAGATTGCTAAAGATTACTGGGTTAGTTCTTAAATATTGGCTAAAAATTAATGAAATTCAGGGCACCTGGGTGGCTCAGTCAGTTAAGTGCCAACTTCAGCTCAGGTCATGATCTTGCAGTTCGTGGGTTCAAGCCCTGTGTCAGGCTCTGTGCTGACAGCTAGGAGTCTAGAGCCTGCTTTGGATTCTGTGTCTCCCTCTCCCTCCCTACCCCTTCCCAACTTGGGCTCTGTCTCTCTCTCTCGAAAATAAATAAACATTTAAAAACTTTTTAAAAAATTAATGAAATTCACTGGCTGGACTCTCTTTAAAAAGCAGTATATGTATACTTTTTTAGCTGAAGTAATAACAGAAATATCTATAACATAGTTTGGCGAAGTTCTAATTTATTTACTGAGCTCAGAAAGAAACCCAAATCTTTCTAATTTTTCACTAATTTCTATTTTCAAGACAGATATATTTACCTGTAGATCAGAGAAAATAAATTAAATTTTTAAATTTAAGAATTTGGAAGAAAACTTGGGAGTTAAAATTAGATTAATTCAATGGTCCTATAACAAGAGAAAGTAGAAAAATGAATCACAAGTAGATTATAATTTTAAAAGAAGCAAATGCCTTTAAAATAGTCTCAAATAAAATTATAATAGAAGCTTTATAATTGGCATTGTGCAAGTATAGTCACAATAGATAAAAACTCTTGCCACTAAGTTGAGAGAGAACTATTGCTTTTAAAAATGTTACTTCTAGGGGCGCCTGGGTGGCTTAGTTGGTTAAGTGTCTGACTTTTGCTTAGGTCATGGTCTCGTGGTTCGTGGGTTCGAGCCCCGCGCCCGGCTCTGTGCTGACTGCCAGCTCAGAGCCTGGAGACTGTTTCAGTCTGTGACTCCCTCTCTCTCTGACCCTCCCCTGCTCACGCTGTCTCTCTCTCTCCTAGAATTAAATAAAACATTAAAAAAAATTTTTTTTTTAAATGTTACTTCTAGTCACTGAAAATACTGAAACGACCAAAGAAAATGTCAACTCCATAATTCCAAAGCTTAACTTATATTTAAAATATGACTAGAATTTCTTTTAAAATGTCTATAGATAATTGCTGTAATTGATATTCTAATTTAAACTGCATAATGGGGCATTTTGTTCGCTCAGTTGGTTAGGCGTCTGACTCTTTATTTTGGCTCAGGTCATGATCTCATGGTTCGTGGGACTGAACCCTGCACTGGGCTCTGTACTGACAGCATGGAGCCTGCCTGGGATTCTCTCTCTCTCAAAGTAAACTTAAAAAAAAAATAAACTGTAGAAAAATGCTATAGGTATAAAAACTATAAAGCTATGTAAAAGTATTAAGTTAGTAGAATTCTTCTGTGCACTCTAGATTTATAATAATCTAATGACGAGTACCTCATGTTACTAGGGACAAAGAGATGGATTATACATCATGTCCACCATGACCTAACTTCTTTCATGGAAAACTAAAGAATTGTGGTTCTTTGGAATTGATTTATATGTTAAATCACTAACCTAAATACACAAATAGAATTAAGAAAAATCTAAAATAAGTCATAAAATTACATAACATACTTGAATTAACAACTCTTTGTTAACAAGTTAACAAATTAACTTGAATTAATTTTGAACTATGAGCAATGCCCTTTGTTAGGTGCTATAATACTCTATATTGTTAGGGCAGGAGATAGAAATACATGATCTCCAAAGCTAACACTCTGTCAGCTCTGAGACTAATTATTTTCTTTGTTTCACCTTCCTCTCAGAATAAAAACTGCAGGTTTTATGAAGTTCTTGGATTTGAATGTACTTGATTTTCATCTGAGGAATGGGAGATATAAAGAAGCATGCAAGGAAAAAAAAAATTAAAATGATCAAGCAAAAACCAAATAACAGCTCAATCAATCTCACACTCCCAAAAGCAGAATAAGAAAAATTTAGCATTTGAAACAGCTGCATGAAATTTAAGCCAAGCCAGAGTGAGGCTTATAGACAGCAAGAGGCATGCTAAAGGAAAGGGACGGTCCCATGAAGCTGCTCTACTCATTGGCTTACCGCTCTGTACATGCTCTGTCTGGCCAAGGAAGATTGAAAGACATTCTATAGCAAATCAAGGCAGAGGACAGAACAAAATGATCATTAAAAATACAACAGCTTTAAAACAAAAATATTGTATAATCACTTTTTCTAACCCAGAGAGTACATTATAAAGAAAATGTTTCGATCAACCCAAGTACAAAGAAAAATGAACAAAAGCCAGTTTCAACTGACTCTTTTACCAAAGTCAATAGTCTCTTTAAGTCAGAGTTATCACTAGTTCATTTTAAAATAAGATTTTAAATGTTCATGCTACCAAATGTATCAATAGTACTCTAATTCAGAATACACTAAAAGTAAAAAAAGTTATAGGCTTTTGAAAACAGACATAACTTTAATGAGCAAAGAAGAGTTTCAGGCTTGATAAAACACTTTAATATTATTTATCAGTTGACCATTTTAGACAGGTATAATTTTTTTGGATTTGTGAAAATAACCTATTCTCTTCTTTGCTACTTACTAAATGGAGGAAAATGTACTTTTGTATGCATAGGGATTATAACTAATAAAGTAACAAAGAGTAAATTCTTGACATTCAATTCTTAACATCAAATATTTCAACTTTCCTAGGATACTGCAAAAGAAGAAAGTGAAATTAATATCACACATTTTCAAGATCAGGCTTGCTTAGAAACAAAATTCTATGCTGGAATTATTACGTTAGTTTTAAATTGTAGCAACAAGAAGATGAATTAGACTAATATGTGGAGGAGAAAACATTATGGACAGCACAGTTCCAGTAAGAAAAACTGTAACAGACATTCTTAAAACTTACCAAACTGTGTCCTTCATTTGTAATTCATGGGAAAAGAGAAGTCATTTATATTCTGTGAACAAAATTCTATGAAGATCTAAACTCTTAAACTTAAGAAAATGGGTTTCTGGGGCACCTGGCTGGCTCAGTCAGTGGAGTTTCCAACTCTTAATCTCCAGGTCATGAGTTTGAGCCCCATGTTGGGTGTAGAGATTACTTTAAAAATTAATTAATTTTAGAAAAGATAGAAAGAAATTAGGTTTTGGCTTTATTTAGCATGACCAAATTTTCTAGGTTATAAATTCCTAGAGGAGGAGAAGAGGTTTCTGCTTTGAGATTACTGCATTTAGTAGATGATTCCCATCCATCAGACATGTGGGAAACAGCTACTATATGAAGTGTAATACATAATGGCATCTTAATATTTTTCTTAATGAATGGTACAAAAGGGCAGAATCATTATTTGAGTTTTATTCTGAGCAGTAGGGGAAGAGGGAAATCTTTGCAGTTAAATTTTATAGCAATAAAGGACATTTTGCAATTATAATGAAAACTGAAATTATCCAATTAAAAATGTACTTTATGATTCTTTTCTAGAACACATTGAATTCAACTATCATTTACCATTTAAGACATGTTTCCTTAGTTGCCCATCATAAATTCATACCATATTAGCAACTCACCGGTCCACAGGAGTTGATGTGTTCTCAATAAAACTGATAACTTTTTCCCTAACATTAACAGACTTGGTCTTCAAAGCAACAGTCATTTTATTTACTAGTGATTTCATTCCTCTATCATTTGCGCCATTAGAAGATTCGCCCTGAAAAAAAAAAAAAAGAACTTACTAATGAATTAACTGTTCTCCTAATGATTAAGAGACACACATTAGATGTTACGAACTGAATTGTGTCCATATGTTAAAGTTATAACACCTAGTTCACCTCAGATAATGACTGTATGCAGAGATATTAAACTAAGGCTAAATGAGGTCATACAGTTGGGCCCTGATCCAGTATGATGGTGTCCTTACAGGAAGAGGGGGAGACCACATACACAGGACCATGTACGTCCAGAAAGAGCAAAACAGCAGTCATCTGCAAGCCAAAGAGAGAGACCTGAGGACATATAATTAAATCTGTCAACCCTTTGATTCTAGACCTGCAGCCTCCAGAACTGTAAGAAAATAGACTTCTGTGATTTAAGCCAACCAACTACTTGGTTATATTTTGTTATGGCAGCCCTAACTGACCAATACACTAGGTAAAACCATTTTAGGGATGGGAGTTAGAAATGAAAAATGAGGATATATGTTGCACAAATTGTGTAAAGTCTGAAACTACCTTCCTTACTCAATAAAAAATTAAGTTATTGACCTTTTCTTCAATTACTCCATAAAAATAAGCAAATATATAATCAGAATATCATTCATTTAGCTAAATTTTTAAACATTTATTCATTGTAAAATTTTGCTGTTTAAATATTTTCCCTTAGGCCTTTAATTTTCTCAAGAAAAACTATCCTTATATACCTAATGTAACACATGTGAATATAATTCTTAAACTGTTTCATGGAATTGCTCCTATATTCCTTAGAGGGCAAGCTGGCAATAGGTATCAGTTTAAAAGTGTGCTATCTTTTTGTTTTTTAATGTTTGTTTACTTTTTGAGAGAGGGAGTATATCCATGTGAACAAGGGAGGGGTGGAGAGGGGTACAGAAGAGAGAGAGAATCCTAAGCAGGCACCGTGCTGTTAGTGCAGAGACCAATGTAGGGCTTGATATCAGAATGGTGAAGATCGTGACCTGAGCCAAGATCAAGAGTCAGATGCTTAACCAACTGAGCCACCCGGGTACCACAAGAAGTATGCCTATCTTTTGCCCATTAATTCCTCTTCAGAACTTAAGAGAAAGAAATAATTAGAAAGCACCCTAGGACTTCGGTACTACTGGATGGAAATTTATACAAATTTGTTTTAAAAATGCTTTAAAATTTTTTTTAAGTTTTTATTTTAATTCCAGTTAGTTAACATATAGTGTAATTTTAGATTCTGGTGTACAATATAGTGATTCAATACTTCCCATACAACACCCAGTGCTCATCATGACAAGTGTATTCCTTAATCCCCATCACTTTTTAAACTTTTAAAACATCTTAAAATGTTAGAAAATGTTCATATGTTCAGTGCAAAAAAGCAGAAAATAAGTCTATATGTACACTCTGATCACCATTTTTAAAATAAAATAATAAAATAAACATGCATTAAAAATATTTGAAGGAAATATTTCAAAATATGAGTAGCAGTTGTTCTCTTATACTTTCATATTTACATATGATGCTAAAATAAACATGTAATTTTTATTTTTTTTATTTTTTTTTAATGTTTATTTTTGAGACAGAGAGAGACAGAGTATGAGTGGGGGAGGGTCAGAGAGAGAGGGAGACACAGAATCTAAAACAGGCTCCAGGCTCTGAGCTGTCAGCACAGAGCCCGACACGAGGCTCGAACCCACGGACCACGAGATCATGACCTGAGCTGAAGTCGGCCGCTTAACGACTGAGCCACCCAGGCGGCCCTCCTTTTTTTTTTTGTAATTTTTATTTTTAAGTGAAATAAGTTATTAACTAAACAACACAAAAACCATATTTCTATTTCCATGTCCAAATTTGAAATCAAACTAAACCGACTATGGAAATTAACTTATTTGGTATTTTTTAATATAACACATCTTTAAGATAGTTCCTTTAACAGCCTCCATCATTGTTTTTCAAATCTGAAAACAGAAACTTGAACAGAATCACTATCCAACATTATAAGTGGGTGGCAATATAAATTAGAAGAATATTTTTTTTAAAGGGCCATTTGATAATAATGCAGAATTCAAGAATCCTGACATGTAATCTTTTGATCAAGTTATTGTACTTCTGGGGCTAAATAATCATGGCGTATGTACATATATTACTGGAAAATTAATCACAAAAAGACAAAAAATGTTTATAACACAAAAAGACAAATAAAAGCAATGAAAATATTCAACAGGGAACAAACTGAATAAATTATAATATATCCATACAGTGGAATACTATTTAGCTATTCAAAATAAAAACACTGCAAATGTTTATTAGATAGTGATCTTACATGAAAAGCTCTTAAACACCAAAATGATTAAATTGAAAACCGAATTCTCAGAGAAGCCTTATCTGCTGGTAGTTTGACAATATGCTTTGACTTATGTAGCTGAAGATAATCTGTAATTAATCATCTAATGAATTATAATTTTATAATAACTGCTATTAAATATGTGACCAGTACAATGCTATACACACACTTACACATTTAATCCTCACATCATTGTGAACAAAGTTGTTATTATCATCTCTGTTGTACAGGGAGAAACCAGAGCTGAAAAGATCTTATTGAAGATCATGATGAACGTTGAGAGGTAGAGATAAAACTTGAACACCAATAAGCCAGACCAGAAAACCTAAGCTAGTAGTAAAAACCTGTACTGCAGTTTCCTTCTAGTTCTGTTTTAAAGAATGATCATTAAGGAAGATGTGGACCCTTACTTGTTAAGAAAATGATTTAATGACATTTAATTCAACTGACATAAAATATTCTTGAGAAACCACAAAAGACTTATTGCCCAATTATTTCCAAAGCAGCACAGAAAAGTGAATTTACCCACTATAACAAAACCTTGCAGTAACATACATCTCTTTAACTAAAAATCAAATATAATGGGATTGGCAATCAGTTCCAGTCTTCTGCCTGGCACATTCTCAAACAGGCATGGACTGAAGTTCTGATCATGTAAATTTGTGGTGGGGAGGGGTATAGATGTGGTCTGCTGGAGATGTGACCATAAGCCTCAGTATTCTTCTGGCTCATACTAATTGGGAGATTCCTAGAATGCTAGTTAAAGGACTCACTATTATCTCCACTGATATTTAAGCTGGGCAGAAAACTGCCACTAGATACCAAACTGCAGCCGGACAGGGAGAAATCAGAGTTCAACAAGTGGACAAGTGGACTCCCAGCCAGTTGAACTGCGCAGGCCTATTCCATCAGAACATTAACCATGCAACAACATGACTCCTCACTATACATGTTTGAAATATTTTGACTCTACTTAGGTTACAGTGAGTGCTTAATAGTCACATTTTCTGAGCATTTATTCAAAACTGGTTACATATTCTACACATACACTTACATCAACAGAAGAATTGATACTGCTTCTTGAGCCTGAGGTACTAGCAATCCAGTGGCCATATCCATTTTCTGGTCCATCCACATTAATGTCCGCCAGGTGCTGCTGCAGTGCTTAAAATAAACAAGAAGTGGGGAAAAAAACACCTCACATATCAACTCCCTTTGGAAAGATTTGTTACCAGAGAATATAATAAACTTGTCACAGCTGAATGAAAAAGTATCCAAAGATGTAATTACAGATGTTTTTTCTGCACCTCTCTAAAGGAATGAAGGACTCTAAGCTATAGAAAGCTGCCACCTTTTCCTTTTAAAACCCTCTGTACAACTACAGTTTTTCTTAACTGACCGTGAGGATGACAATAACTATATATAAACTTGATGCTTTCCTTTGTGGAAGTATTAAGAGATAATCTCAGCAACATTTTTTTTTCCCTTCTGGGTCATGATTCTTTTTTTTTTTTTTTTACAAATAGTTTATTGTCAAGTTGGTTTCCATGTAACACCCAGCGCTCATCCCACAAGTGCCCTCCTCCATGCCCATCTCCCCCCTCCCCCACACCTATTAGTCCTTNCTGCTTTGAAGCTCAGCAACATTTTAATAATATAAAAGATTAAAAGAAAACCTATGGTGGCTTTTGGTTTACCATAAAGAGGCATCAATTAATCTTTCCCCTAATAAAGAAAGCATTAACTGCTATGGAAAGAGAGGTTATTCTTGGAAAAGAAATAATTCTTAACATAAAAAAGCTTCTAAAATCTAGACTATACTCTAAAAGACTGCTTTTCAGACTTCTGATAGTGAGCTTAATAACAAAGTTCTGCATCATGCTGTCAAAATTCCTAATAAACACTGGGCATAAAGGCCAATACTTGCTTAACGGTATTATTAAAATAACCCTTTTTGTAGATCACCCTGGGTACATGTAAGCCCCAAAAGTTGTGGGTTATCAGGCCATGATATGGAGGAAATCATCATAATCCTTGCTAATATCAACAAAGAGGAAAAAGATCCTAATCTATAAAAATTCTAAGTTATAAAACAAGAAGATTATATTAGGTCAGAACTTAACTCTTATGAGACTCTCATGATTCAAACTCAAGATTCTATTACTCAAAAAATATTGATTTGATTTTTATTATCAAAGGCTCTTTATTTCTTGATTGAAATATATTTGACCTATAACACTGTAAACTTAAGGTATAAAAACATGTTGGTTTATATACTATAATTTCCATTTCAGCCACAGTTAGTACCTCTATCATATCACATAATTATCATTTCTTTATGGTAGGAATAAGTAAGATTTAGTCTCTTTGCAAGTTTGATAATTATAATACTGTTGTTTATGTTCACTACACTTATAGTACTCTAGGACTTATGTATCATTCAGTCACAAGCTTGTACCCTTAGATTGTATAATCTGCAACAAAGACAGGCTCTTTTTAAATCTTTTTGTCTTGACCTAGTTCTTCATAAATTCTCAAATATATGCTGGCAGAGATTTTCTCAGTGATTTTACCATCCTGGATTATCAGGTATTAGTCTGAAGATTTGAAAACATCACCTTATTTGTTTTATTCCATTCAGCCAATATTTTTTAGCAGCTAATACTTTCAAGTAGTAACTTTCAAGTTACAAAATAACACACAAAAAAACAAAGAGTATGAAAAGTATTCCTCTTACCCATTTCCCAGTCCCATCTATTTCACCTTCCCAATAAAGACAAATCATGTAGACAGTTCTCATGCATCTTTATAAAAATACTTTTTACAAATACAAGCTCATTAAGTATATCTACTGAAATAGTCTTCCATTAAATATTTGCTCATTTCAATTGTCTATTATGTTTACCTGTTATCTACATGTCCTACTGGTGTTGCCTTTTCTGAAAATACAGAATGAATGAAGTGAGAGTTTGTCTACTAACTAATCTGGTCACTCCAAATCAGCTCTGGTGATATAATTTCCTCTGAGAAATGGAAGCAAAGCAATGAATAAATTAAAACCTTACCCATAAAGCCTCCACTGGCAATGCTCACGTATTCTTTGTTTTTCTGTAACAAAAATAGAATTGAAATTATTCCAAAATGCGATTTAATTAAACCATATAGCCTTATAAACATTGACACATGTTATATATAGTTATGTATTAAATTTCTGGACTTCTTTTCTTTGACATACAGGACTCTGGTACAGAGAGATACATATATTTACCTTGTATACTGTAAGGTCTGGTGCTTGGGTGGAAAGAAAGAGACAACTTCATGGCTACTAACAAGACTGATTTATCTGTATTATAGTTCTAATAATATAATAGAGAGTCAAACTAAAATCAGTTAATTGTATTTTTAGATATAATTAGAGTGGTTTTTAAAAGATTTCAAAACATCTTGTATCTTTTATAAAAAGGGACTATAAAAACAATTACTATAGCTAATTATAAATAAGAAATAATAGAATGTTACTATTTTACAAGCTACTATAAAAATTAACGGATCTAACATACACTGACAAAGAAAGAGACTTAAAAAAGAAATATCTGGGCAGTATATACCTCCTGACCAAAGTTCACACCACCCAGGGTTTCCTGTCCCCCCCCCCCCCCAAAAAAGTCATCTGATCAAGTCTCTAGATCTAATTACCAGTTTAGAGGAAATACCAGGGACAGAAACTGATAAACAACACCATGTGAATGCAATTAGCAAAATCTAGAATGTGGCGGACTCTCTATAAGACAAAGTAACCAGTTTTTCCAACAAATATCTGCAAGGAAAAAAAATTAGGGAAGGGAACCTATAAATTAAAAGAGATTTAAAAGATGTCAACCAAGCAGAATGTCTTGTTTTGGATCCTAGGAAGATAAGAGAAACTTGAACAATAGTTAGATATTTTTTATAATAAAGTATAATAATGACAATGTGGTTATATGTCTTAATAAAGAGTTTACAGGGTTCAATTCTACCTACTCTTGATTCTGTTTGAAATTTTCCATGATAAAAATTGGGGAAAAAATTTCTAAATCCACATCAAGAACTTGAGTTATGGAAAAAAAGTTCACAATATTTCAAATTCTTGCCATGTGATAGCCCTCACAACATATAGTTTATACCAGTTTTAAAATATGCCAATTAAATTTGGAAGTAAAATGAATCTGAGTTTCTATTTTTGTTATTTTGTGTAAGCTTCTAAAACCTCTCCTTTAATAAGGTATAAAATTATCTTATAAACCTTTCCCTGAATACCATGTTCCTTCTTGCATTTGTCTTTTAAGGATTCTTTCCTTTAGGCTTATTTTCTCAAAGCAGATTTCCAGTAAAGTACAACATGAACAGAAATGGATCCAAATTGAGTAGCTAGTGCAACACCATGCCTATGGTCTTCCTGATTCCCTAAGTCAGGGTCATATAAAATGAAGACTCTGGTGTATAAACTACCAAAGAATACCTAATAAACAACTATTTTTATGAAGAAAGAGCCATCAGTGGGAGAGGATTTGTAGAGAAGATAGAGGAACAGGCTACATAAAAACACGGATACAAATCAGACAACTGATCAAACACAAAAAGGAAAGATGGCCAAGTGTAATGAATAACTATACACTTATTCTATTTCAAAGCAGTTACTACAAATAGCACTAGGGAATGAAGAGACCTAAACAGCAAGGCAACAATAATCCAGAAACAGATCTTGATGCACTGAGGAATTAAAAATGTGGTATTTCAGGGTGCCTGGGTGGCTCAGTCAGTTAAGTGTCCAAGGTCGGCTCAAGTCGTGATCTCACAGTTTGTAAGTTCAAACCCTGTACTGGGCTCTGTGCTGACAGCTCAGAGCCTGGAACCTGCTTGGATGCTGTGTCTCCCTCTCTCTCTGCCCCTCCCCTGCTCGAGCTCTGTCTCTCTCTCTCTCTCAAAAATAAATAAATGTTGCTTTAAGGTGGTATTTCAAAGTGATAACACAACTAGTTAGCTATCTGGGAAAAGATTTTTTTGTATTCCTACCTCACTTATCACACAAAAATAAATTCCAGATGATTCAAGACAGGCATAAAAAGTACACCATACAAACATGTAAAAAAAAATCTCAAGAAGTCCTTTCTTGGCAAGACACAAAACCTATAAGCTGTAAAGAAAAACTTCATATAAATTTGACAGTATAGGTAACAGTACAAAATTACATATGAGAACTTAAAGATGATAGCAATAACCAAACAAACTGAAATAATTTGTCAGCATACCTGCAAAAAGTGTGCCAGGACCATGTTCATGTACATGTCTTCTTCCTCTCTACCACTGCCCATAAAACAGAGGTGCTCCCCACCAGCAATGGAGCCAGATTCAATGGACTGCTTCTGTGCTTCCAGCAAAGATTTTACTGACTGTGCAAACTCAGATGGATTCTGGAGCATCTAAACAATTTAATATAATAGTTAACTATGGAGATATTCTTTGAGTTTTCTGAAGAAAAAAATCCAGTTTTCATGAATCACTTGAGCAAATTTTTAAATAAGCATAAAAGAAAACTATCTAAGTCCTCATAGGCAAATGAAGGATGAGAAAGGCTCAGGTTCACTTTTTAGGATGCAAACAAGCTTGGATTTCCTTCCTTACTTAAAGCACCCAGAACTCTCTGAGTTGTTCCACCTCTATTTTCCCTAAGTTTCCTCTCAATACCACCTAAACCCCTCTCCATACCTTTTCAGGCCTCAGCATCACCTTTTTCAGATGAGTTGGATGAAAGGCAGACTGTACAGTTAGCAAAAGGGTTTACTCCTCTTTCTGTCTTCCCTAATCCCTAAGGCTCTTATAACCAGAATGGTTTAAATAATGTCAGTCCCACTTCTACTAACTGCTCTAGGTATTTCTGACAATATTTAATTATTTACTTCATCTTCTCCTGTAATTAAAGTGACCCTTGTAGAAAAATTTTAACAAATGAGCACCTGAATGCCATATACTACCCTTATTAAATATTAGTTTATGCCTAAACACTCATGATGAAAAAAAAGCTTACAGTAAAAATTTCTAGAATAATTACCCATTATAGAAAGAGCTTGTATTTATAGAGTACTTACTAGATGTGAGGCACTATGCTAAGTGTTATATCAGACAATTCACAGTGAGAAGTTTAGAATTTACTGACAACAATGGTAACCAACAGTAAGCCAAATCTCTCAGGGTTTGCATCTACCCTCATCATACCAAGAGAGTATCCTGGGTGAAAACGAAACCTGAGAACACCACTTTTGTTATAAGGGCAGAGACTCCCTACTTAAGCAGAAAGAAAATATCCCCAATCTTGTACATGTATATTTATTTCTGAGCTAAAGAAAAAGACCTATTTATTCTCTTACTTTATAAAAAAATTTTGGGGCGCCTGGGTGGCTCAGTCAGTTAAGTGTCTAACTTCGACTCAAGTCATGATCTCACAGCTCATGGATTTGAGCCCCGCATCGGGTTCTGTGCTGACTGCTCAGAGCCTGGAGCCTCCTTTCGATTCTGTGTCTCCCTCTCTCTCTCTCTCTCTGCTCTTCTCCCACTTGTGATCTCTCTCCCCCCTCTCTCTCTCAAAAATAAATAAAACATTAAAAAATTATTTTTTTAATTTTAACTAGCATTTATACTAACCAGATCTGAATCTAAGTGGAAAGCAGTTGACAAATGCCCAGCATTATACTGTTCTGCAGGACGGCAATCCACCACAAAGAACCGGACTCCTTCCTAAGAGGAAAACAACATGTGACATCCTGCAATTTGCCATGAGGGTCACATTTGATACAAGACAGTATTACAATTAACCAAAGGCGAAAGAATAGGTTTATTAAAAAACTAGATCTCACAGAATTAGGAGGACCCAATTAGCAGAGATACAAAAAACTAACCTCAAGATCTTAAATAACTGTATTTATTTTGAACAGTTTGTATAGACTGTTTTCAACACTTTGTATTTTGAGCACTTTGTATATACTGTTCTTGACTAGGAAGTCTTAAAATATGTAGCAGGAGAATGTCATTTTGAGCTATAAAACTATATTGGAATTTAAAATTTTAGTATGTTAAACATATATTTAAAAACTATATAGTTATAAACACAGATCTAGATATGATTCCTATTTCTGCAAATAAGTTCACAAAGTTGCCAACAATTAAATTCATATAAGAACATCTTTTGGGGATGAGAGGAGGTTCCACAATGTCAGTTTGAACTGAAGAGGTTCACATGAGGATCTTTAAGCTGGATTACAGGTTTTCATTTGTTTTTAATACTAATTCTAATAAGAAAAACATGTGAAATGTCTATTTTAAAGAGATCTACTGTAAAACGCCTATCTTTCTATGTCCATTCTTCTTCCCTCCATCTTCAAAATATGCCTCACCTTCCAAATATACATATCCATGGTTAACTGTTACACTACTAGTAATAAAGAAACATATATAGAAAAAACTGGCTCATTAGATTTTTATGAAGATAGCAGGACACAGAAAATTATGGTATATCCTCAATTCTCCTTTGTTATATGCTCTATGGCATTAGATCATGTAATTTAATTAGCTGTATAATTACCCAGAATTTAACTATTAAATGCTAACTTCACCCTTTTAAGAACTTTTACAATATTCTGTTTCTTTGCTAAAATATGAAAAAAGATTTTGCAATTTATAAAAATAGTTGTCAAGAATAATTAATTGACAATTAAAATAACATATAAGCTGGCAGTTTTAAAATGAGCATGTGGGGGTGCCTGGGTGGCTTAGTCAGCTGAGTGTCTGACTCCTGATTTCAGCTCAAGTCATGATCCCAGGGTCATGGATCAAGCCCCACGCTGGGCTCCGTGCTGAGTTCAGCTCTATGTTGAGCATGGAGCCTGCTTGACTCTCTCTCTCTCCTTCTGCCCCTACCACCAAGTACATGCGCACATCCTCTCTGTCTCAAATTTAAAAAATGAACTCATAGACAGAAGATTAAGCAGATTAATCATTCACAACAAACAGGGAGGAAATGTTGGTTTTGCATTTAAAAGGGATATTTCTCCAACAGACTGTGGGTTTTCTTTATTTACCCCTTGAAGCTGATTTGCTTGAAGGATCTCTGACACGGAGATGGCCAGACAAAGAGCCTGACTCAGATCTGCATCGTCATCCTTAATTCCCAACAAAGTACTACCAAATAGATGGTGATTATCCTGTTTGTAGAGAAATTGTTAAAACATTATGAAGAAAAACCAAAATCAATCTTTCTTTCAAAAAATATTCCTAATAAACCATGATGAAAGGTAAAATAATTATATAACACACTTGAGTCATGTGATTTTAAAATTTAATATTGTATCATCTCAAATCTTATAGGCTAAAAGCTACAAAAAGGCTATATAGAATATAGAAAATCCCTGTCAGAGTTCATACAAAATAAAAGGCTACGAAAAACTAAAACAGTCTACATAGTTGTTTTCTACATCAGCTATTTTAAATTTTAAAATGGTTACTCACAATTTTTCATATTTTAAAATAATAAAAACAAAAATAAGGCATAAATTATGTAATACACCGATCTACAGCCTGGTTTAATTAGCAACTACTAGTACAGATTATTTACTATGTCTGACGAATAAAAGCTTTTCCTCTTAAAAGACTGAAAAGAGCAAAATTTCTTTTTCATCCAACATCCTAAACCACTATCCCATCATCTGACTTGTTCCACTTTGTTAGGCGCCAAGGTGATCTACAAAAGGCAATTATTAATATAGCTGAAATTAGTCCCTAGAAACAAATCTCTTTTAATTAATTAGTTTCAGGGGAAATGTTCTTAAAAGATGTCTCTTCTCTGCCTTTTGACACATATTATACTGAACATAATTTAATCTCATCTTGCTGTTTCAGCAACATGACCACCAACTAGCAATTATTATTATAGAATGCCTAAAAATAAATAAAGAAAAGACAATACTGCTCTCATGAGTACCTGAGGCCATAGACAAATCTGTTTATTTTATAAATAGTAATTCTGTGCATCCTCCATTATTAGCTTTTGCTTCTTGGAGTTTTACTTTCTAGGACTTATGTTTCTAATCTGGTGTCTTTTCATTTGAAAGCACTTGTCCGGCCGAGAAAGGTTCTAAGTCTCTATGTGGCTAAGGGACCCTTTTTTGTTAACAGACAACTTGCATCATTAAAATTGTGCAAAGCTGAACTCCAGATAAAGGAGACATGATTATACATCCTCCATCAGATTTCTGTAATTTTTAAAGTCAAGAAAGCACTAACTCAAGAAATCTCTCCATTTTCTAATGATCAGAAATAATTTATAATCGGGGCGCCTGGGTGGCTCAGTCAGTTAAGCATCCGACTTCAGCTCAGGTCAGATCTCACAGTTTGTGGGTTCAAGCCCTGCGACAGGCTCTGTGCTAACAGCTCAGAGCCTGGAGGCTGTTTCAGCTTCTGTGTCTCCCTCTCTCTCCGCCCCTCCCCCACTCATGCTCTGTCTCTCTGTCTCAAAAATAAATTATAAAAAAAAAAATTTAAAAAAAAGAAATAATTAATAATCAAAGTGGAGGTGAAATGGTTCCTAGCATATGTGTATACTCTCTTTTCAATCTGTCCCTCCACTGGGGCGAGTATTTATGGTGAAAAATCACACAAAACTGCAACACAAAGACAGATAAGTGGGGCACCTAGGTGGCTTGGTCAGTTAAGTGCTCGACTCTTGATTTCAGCTCAGGTCATGATTTCCAGGTTTGCGAGATCAAGCCCCATTTAGGGATCCACACTGACAGTACAGACCCAGCTTGGGATTCTCTGTCTCCCTCTCTCTCTCTGCCCTTCCTTGCTCACACATGTTCTTTCTCTCTTAGAATAAATAAAAATTAAAAGAAAAAGACAAGAATGATAATCTAGAGTATTTTAAATAAAGTGGACACAACATAAACAAAAAAACAATGTACAAAATGTGAAATGTGGAGGCTGGTAATTTGTCTTATACCTTCCTAAATGAAGCTGGTGTTTTACTGCAATAATACTGAGCCAGAGAGAAAAGGTCTTCTATATCTTCTAGGTTCAAACTTGATGGAGTATTTTCCAAGAACTCTGAAAAAGGATTATAGATATGAGAACATTAAAAAAATTGTGGAAAATACAATCATGAACATTATGTAGCAAAGCTAGAATATCTTCAACATAATAAATACTACATAAATGGAATCTCAATAGTGAGGCCTTTAAAACTGCCTGAGGAGCAGTGGAAGTCCCCAAGGGAGCTGACACTGTTAATGCAATTCTACTGTTAGTGAAAGATCATTTCAGGTAATCAAATCAGGTTCATTAGCCTTGACTGCAGCACTGTGATTATTCAACAAACACATGTTGAGTGCCAGGGCCCCTGGAAATAAAAGTGACTAAGAAATAATTCCTGACTTAAGGAAGTCTGTCTTGTGTAAGAAATGTAAAAATTAATCACTATGATGTCGTGAGATAAACATTATAATACAAATAGTACAAAGTGGCAGGTAATATACAGAGGAAGTAGTAACTAAATCTGTGTGGGGGCTAGAATGGGGAGAACCCAAAAAAAGTACTAAACGTTCATAATGTAAGTAATTACGAAATCTGAGTATTCAAAGATAAATTAAGGAAGAAATGGGGAGAGAGAGGAGGGCCTCTGGTATGAATAATGAAACCTAAGAAACAGTATATGAAAAAGAACTGAAAGATTAAAAAAACATAGAAGAGATGAATGAGGAGGGCAAAATCAAGGGAAAATAGGCCTTAAGATCTCTATGTACAGAGTGTATATGAGTTAAATGAAACCTCAGAGTTCTGTAGACTAATCTTTAGTCTACAGATGAGAAAACTGAGTTTTAGAAAATTAAGTGACCTGAAATATTTCCTCTACAGTAAATTACTTACGGATAACTTCTTCTTTGCTATCAGACTCCTGTGCTAAAATAACTTCTCTGTAAAAGAGAAACCAATGAATTTGAGTTAAATATTAACAGAACATCCTGAGACTAGAAAGGAAAAAAATCTAAGCAACTTGATACTTACTTTGCATTAACAAGGATTATTAACATTAAGAAATAAATAAAAAATGGATCTGCTTGTTGTAGATATCCATCCCATATTGCCTGAGTGACTTCAATGGAACAGTAACATGCAAAAAGGCTTCCAAGCTGTAATCAGGAAATGAAATGAGACATAAACCACTGGAAATGACCTGTTCTTTTAAACGTATGAAAACAAATGTGTAAGTAACATTATATCCAATTATCGGCAAGTGATACTTAATGTGTAGCTTAATTATAATGTACGTAATGCAAAGGCAGAATATGTGGATTCAAGGCACAATGATGCCAATTACTAACTGTGTGACTTAGGGCACGTTACTCAACCCCTAAAACTCCCATCTCTACTTAAAAAAAGGAATACTGCTACCTTTCTTCTACCATTGCTGTGGAGAGATAATTAACCTAGAGTATCTAAAGTAACTAATACATATCTGCCAGAACATAATAACTAGCATAACTACCACTACAAGGGTAACTAGCATAATTATTACAGTACTTAATCTGTAAGGTAACTGTAAAGATCAAACATGGTTACTTAAGAACACAGAGTAAAATTTTAATGACCATACAAAGGTGAATTGCTGCCAAAGCTTACATGTCCATCATTTGAAATAGATGAGACAACATTTATATTCCTGTGTTTCAGGAGCTCTATGATTTTCTCTTTTAAATAAAAGAGCTGTTTAATAAGTTTCTCTAGAGCCTATGTTTTAAATTGCATAAATTCAGTGATACTTTTATTCAATTTTCATTAGATATAGGAACAATTCCATTTAGAGGTTTAAACTTAAAATATTTTTTAATGGCTAACAGGAACATATACATTGGTGCATACTTTGTGCTAGTACTAAACTACTGTCACATTATTATCTCTTATTTTAAATAGTCTCACAACAGTCCTTTAATGTTGACATTCTTCTCCCCATTTTACGAGTGAGGAAATGAACTGGTATTAAATAACCTTCCAGAGCTCAAAGAGATAGTGGGTGGTGGTGTTTGTCCTAGAAAAATGACCTGAGATTCCACAGTCCAGCTAACTACCATTACACTTGACCACAAAGCTTTTCAATTAAAAAAATGTTACTAATGTTTTTTGTTGTTTTAAAAATTATTATTACAAATAAGACTATTATTAAAAATACCAGGGGCACCAGGTGGCTCGGTCAGTTGGTTAAATGTCCAACTTTGGCTCAGGTCATGATCTCGCAGTTTGTGAGTTCGAGCCCCCCCTCCCCCGACTGGGCTCTCTGCTGTCAGCACAGAGCCTGCTTCAGCTCCTGTCTCCCTCTCTCTCTCAAAAATAAATAAACTTTGAAAGAAAAAAGATTACTATTCCAAATCCCAAAGATGTAAATACAAATAGAATTGCAATATATGGTCATCATTAAAGTCACATAGCCAAACTACAGTTATTGCATTGCTCACAGCTGTAGATCCCTCAAGGTTTAAGAATTAGTTTTAATTGTTTCAAGACTAAAAAAAAAAAAAAGAAAAAGAAAAAGACTCCATTCCATACACATAATACTAATAGCAAGAACTAATTGCGGCATTGACTGAAGAGACCAGTTGTTTTAGTACTTTGTTCAAATCTGCTACCAGCACCAAGGACTGATTCAGAGTTGTGGTAACAGAAATAGCATTTCTGAGGCATGATGTGACAGCAGAGATATCTATAAGGCATCAGAATACTTAGTTTTTTACTTGAATACAAATAAGTACACTGAATGGCAACATATGAATCTCAGTGAAACTATAATTTATAAATATTATTTCAATTCAAAGTGGTTAAGACTGTGGATAAAACTAAAGAGTAGGTTGCTGCAGTTTGAGATTTAATATGACAGTTGAAACCAGTTAGGATTCTCTAAGTACCATTTCCTGATTGCTCACTCAATCCCATCACCCTCTGAGGTAGGTATTATTATTATTATTATTCTCATTTGACAGATAAAGAAACTGAAGCTCAGAGGCTAAGTGTCTTAAATCACACAGTTAATAAGTGGGAGAAAGGAATCCTTTCTAAAGAAAAGTTAGGTTAAGACATGATCAAGGAGTATGTTTAATTTCTGAATATATATTCTTCTAGCACTCAATCACTGTTATAGAAAGATCTTCAAGTTAATCAAAAAGAGCAGTTCTCAAAGTGTAGTCTGAAGAGCCCTAGAAGCCCCCAAGAGTATTTACAGGGGAGTCCATAAGGTCAAAACTATTTTCATAATCATACATGAATTTTAACTGCCTTTTTCATATTCATTCTCTCACAAGTGAACAATACTTTTCCAAAGGCTACATGAACTGTGGTATCATCACAGACTGAATAAAGAAGCAGATATGAGAATCTACTTATTTGTGCTCTAGCCAAACACTGAGATTTGCAAAACTATAAAACAATGTCACTATTATCACTAATTTTCTTTTGGAAAATAGTTATTTTGCATTAGAAAAATAGGCTATTAAGGTTAACATGTAATGGATTTATCACTACTTCTAAATGAATATTTAAATTTCTTAGTTTTAATTTCTAACCACCATAATCTGTATAAACTAGAGATCCTCAATAAACATGGGGTATAAAAATTCCTGACACCAAAAGGTCTGAGAACCACTGACCCAGAATAGTAAAACTTCCTGTTGAAAACATACAGAATAACGGAGCACTGAGATGTACTCTATATTCCTTTATATTGGTCATTTGATAATTTTAAGTCATTTTCCTCATGATTGGATAGCAATTCTTATACACACCATCAACAATTTAGTCACACAAAGTTTTAAAGTGAACTGATACATATCACATACTTACACATATCACATGCCTAGATTTGTACATATTGCATACATGTATCTCAGAAATATTACATATGCATGTACTACCTATGTAATATGAGATATATGTAAAACAACAATAGACTAAACTTCATTTTAAATAATCTAAACTAACCTAGTCAAGAGCTAAAAAACTTATTTTTGAAGTGCCAATAATTTTACTCCTTTGGTGTAAGTAGTAATGGTCTATAATTTACTACTTTTCTTTCTCTTCCTTGGGGGGAAAAAAAAACCTAACTATAGTTTTATAGAAAGCTATTTTTCATTAAGTGTTCCTACTTTCACTTTATTACCCAGTTGAGTGCATAGGAGTCTGGAGTAATTTTCTTTGTATCAAGAAAAGAACAAAGCTCAGGCTCATGGTATTGGATGAGTAATCGGAAAAGATGAAATGGTCTTCCCTTCAGAGAACAATCCCTAAAAGACAAGAGAAGCAAGGTTTTTGCATTAATGGATCAGAAATGATCATATCAGTAACTAGTCCTCCTGCAATACCCACCTTCTTCTCCCCACCCCCAAAACACCTGAACACCACGGCATTCACAGCAAGCCTACCTCATATATCAGTCAGAAATCCCTTGCTAACACCTAATATACCTCATTTGACAGAAAGTTTGTAGAAACAGCAGGTCTACAGTCAACTTTAAGGAGATTCTCTCCAGCTGAACCCAGGCAGCACTCAAATGAAAGAAAGGACTACAGGGACCACTGGAAAGAGCAGTACCATTCAGGTTATTTTGACAAGTGCTGGATCCCAAAAGGAGAACTATAGAGTTCTAAAAAAAAAAAAAAAAAAAGTCCAGCTCTCTTCTTCCCTCCCAAATAAAAGCAAACTCACAGGAAGGCTTTAGGTTAGCTCCACAGTTAACATACTCAATTAGGAATGCCCTTTAGGCAAAGGTAAAAGTGTGAAATGGCTGCAGGTAAACAAAATGCTAGATCAAGAGGCCTAGGTACTAGTGTTCAGAATGAATCTCAAGAGGTACAAAACACCTTATTAAACAAGTGTACTACTTCTTGCCTTCTTCCCTTGTGTCTAATGAATCAATAAAAATGTACACAGCTCAAGGACAGGTGATCTCAATAAAAGTCAATATTTACTGAGAAAATATCACATGCCACTGTAACAGGCACTTTACAAAGTTATCTAATTTTATCTTTACAAGCAACCCTATGAAACAGTTACTATTATTTTCCTCATTTTACAGATGAGAAAGCTGAAGCTTAATTGTAAGTAACTCACCCAAGGTCACACAGTTAAAAAGTCAGCTAAGAGCTCCACACAAAAACTGTGCATTAAACTACTATGCCATACTACTCTCCTCTATATATAATTCAGTATTTCAACAAGCGGTATTTTGGTAGAGGTACAGCCTCTAAAAAAGCAAATTGTAAAGAAACTGAAATAAAGTAAAAGGCTTCATGTGAAAAAGCTAATGAAATGAATGTCACAGTTATAAAAGCACTGATAAAGAGGGGTGCCTGGGTGGCTCAGTCGGTTAAGCATCCGACTTTGGCTCAAGTCATGATCTCACGGTTCGTGGGTTCGAGCCCTGCGTTGGGCTCTGTGCTGGCAGCTAGCTCAGAGCCTGGAGACTGTTTCGGATTCTGTGTCTCCCTCTCTCTGACCTTCCCCTGCTCATGCTGTCTCTCTCTCAGAAATAAGTTTTTAAAAAAGCATTAAAAAAAAAAAGCACTAATAAAGAATATTGTCCAATGCTATTTAAGTGGAAATAATGAAAAACAATTTCCGCAAAACCAAGATCTGAGATCAATGCCAGGATTTGGTATGACCCTCTATCTACCATTTTTTGATACTGTAGATAATAGGAAAATTTTGTAAAGAAGGCCCAAGGTTGTTAGTTCAGATGCCCAGAGATAGAACTGGATTCATACTGGCAAGATTACCTCTTCCTTCATCCGAATACTTTCCCCATTCTAAGAAATGCAAGTCAATTGATTGCTAAGACAAAACACGGAAACTGTAGAGTAGGGACATAAAATTGTAGGAACCATCGCCTAGTTCATGTTCCTAGCAGGACATCTCAGGGAGTCAGCTATTGCAACAGGGTCTATTCATTAAGTAGCTGTGTACTGCAAAGCTACTCTCCACTGCAAGGCACTGTGCTTGACTGGACAGGATTCTATGCACATTACAATGAATCTGTAATGAGAAGACATATTACAATGGAGTTCTTCTAGCAGCATTTTGTGGGGCTGTGTTCTATCCAGAAGCATTAATGCTGACCCTGCCTGGAGTGCTGCATTACATGTGGAACTCACAGAAACAGTAACTAGAGGAATCTAACAAGATAGTGTATTACACAGCTCAGTGTAAATCCCCCTCCCCTACTATTACTATCACCACCAACACTCTCTGGAGAAAAAGTTGGAACATCATGTCCCTTGCTATTACTAGCTCTTTTACACAGAGCGGTGGTAAAATATAAGCTAAAATACAAACAGAGACTAGTGTAACTGAGTGTCTCACAAATATGAATTCCAGTCTCGCTCTCCCATGACCGTAGTCCTGTCTCCTGGCATCTCTGGGTCTATTTTACATATATGAACCACTGTGGCTTCAAAGTAGCAAAGAGGTTCTCTACCCTGCTGTACATCAGCATCACCTGGGGAATTTTTTAAAAATATGCCTAGGCTCTACCTAGTGTAATTCCACAAAGAAGATATACACACTTCCAGAAAGCACATGAAAGATGCTAAACATCATTGACATGGAAATGCAAAGCAAAACCATAATGAGATACCACTTCATACTCATTAGTTTGGCTATAATTTTTTTTTAATGTTGGCAGTGGAAAAAACAGGATCTTCATTCACTGCTGGTGGGAATGTAAAATGATATACTTGTTGAAAAGGCTGGCAATTCCTCAAAAGGTTAAACATAGAGTCACCATATAATTCAGCAAATCCACTTCTAGGTACATACTCAAGAGAAATGAAATACATGTTTACATAAAAATTTGTACACAAATGTTCATAGCAGCATTATTCACAGCCAAAAAATAATCCAGTGTCCAACAACTGTTGAATGAGTAAATAAAATGTGGGATAGCCATGCAATGCATGTATATCCACAGAGACAGAAAGTTTAGTGGTTACCTAGGGCTGAGAGTGTTGGGTACAGGGTTCCTTCTTAGAAATGAAAATGTTCTAAAATTACTGTGGTTATGGCTGCACACCCTCTGGCTATACTAAAAACCAATGAGTTACACACACTAAAAGTATAAATTTTATGATCTAAAAATGATACCTTGAGCTATCAATAAAGAAAAAGTTCTTCAGTGCTTTCTAACAAGCAACCAGGGTGGAGAACTATATTGGTTAAAACAAAGGTGTCTATCCAAACTTAGGTTCAGATCTTAACTCAGGCATACACACCAGAAGTGTAATCCTGAGTGGGTCTTTTATCTCTTTCTTTGCCTGTTTTTGTAGTTGTAAATCAGAAAAACCTACCCTTTAGCGGTCATTGTTTAAATGAGAAAACACACACAAAGCACCTGCATTTAGTACAGTGTGTATCAGAGAAAGCAGTAAAGAATCATAGTCATTTAACTACCAAGCTCCAGAAAAGTAGAGTTCTCTACTTTGGCTGCACATTGCAGTCAACTGAGAAGCTCTACAAAAGCAATGATGCCTGGGTGCCCTCCTCAGAGATTTGACTTGACAGGTATATAAACATGCATCAGGATTTTTAAGAGCTCCCTCAATGATTCCAGCGTGCATCCAAGAGTCACTGCACAGATTATGTCAAAAGTTCCTTTTTGCTCTGAAATCCTGACTACCTAATTGGTAGCACAGGAAGCTGTAAGAATTCTTTCTGGCCTCATGGATGTAGCCCCTGCACTACCCCCACTCTGGCCCCCACCACTGCACCCATCTAAATATCTACCTATCTAGTCTCAGCCTAAGTGTCACTTGCCCAGGCAAGTCATCTCTGACCTCCAGGAAAAGTTAGGTCGCCCCCACTGAATATGCCCCTTGCATTCTATATTTCATCTTCCAAATATTCAGCACACTCCTAATTACTTGTTCAGTGCCTGCATACCGAGGATCACATTTCAAGCTGTAATACCAGCACCTCACTGAAGGCAGCCCTCCAAAAATTTTACTTTTCATGTAGACACTACAATGTTATTTTTATTTTATAAGGAAAGAAATTAAAATAGGGATACTACCAAAAGTTTGGCACAAACTTTACAAGCATAAATTCTTAACTAACGAACCCTTTAAAAAATGTTTATGACCACAAAAGTAAAGTCAAAGAACAGTTATGATTCAAACAACCTTAAAAAATACTTGAACCTTTTACTTTACCACCAAAGTAAATCTAAGGACTTTAGTTCAAAACAAATTAGACATTTATTCATTTACAATTCATTCAATACGAATTATTATTACTAAATCTTATTTTACCTGGGGATGTACTTATTCATGATAGCATAAAAGCAGTTGTATAAATCGCTGCGTGGCAAGTGAAGGTGCACCAATGGTTTCAGTAGATGTATCCAGCTGAGGGATGTGCTGTATTTAATGTTACGTGATTTACAGTAAAAGGTGATTACAGATTCAATATCCAAAAGTAATTCTTCTGCCTTCTCTTGTGGCACTGAAAACTGTTCTAGAAAAGAAGTGTCAAAATTAAGTTACCAAGGGCCTGTTAGAGATTCAATTATTGCACATAACACTTGTTTTCAAACACACAATACTACCTTAGTGTACTCAGAGCATGACAAAGGCAAAGAAAACTACACAAAAGCACATATCCTTATATTTAGTATTTACTGGCTATTCAGTATTTAACTCAGCTTTATAATACTTGAGCTATATATATGTTAAACCTAAGAATGGACAATCCAAGGTAGTGAGGTAGGAAAGATGCTTGACCCATATTCCTGGAAAGCAAAAAGGTGTTTTCTAAACAAAAGATTATCGTCTACCCAATGACAGGCAGCTGCCACTATAGCTTTGTCAGGGAAGGTTATTCATTCTCCACCAATAAATTCTCTTTCTTTTGCATATACCAGCAATAATGTTTCTGTTATGGTTAGCCCACAAAAGTCTATCTAAACAAAATTTAACTAAAATGTGATAAAAAGAAAAAAATATACCAAGAACTATAGATGAATTTAAAAACATAAACTAAATTCATTTAAGTTTGAAAAAGACCTTATGGAATGACCAGAAACGTTTTCACCCATGACTTACAACATTTTTTTTTAATTGCAGATCATAATGATAATAAATAATAAAGTTTATAGGTAAACTTTTAGAACACAACCCTTTTAACATGAAAACTAAAGATCATACAGGGGCGCCTGGGTGGCTTAGTCGGTTAAGCGTCCGACTTTCACTTAGGTCATGATCTCGCGGTTCATGGGTTCGAGCCCCGCGTCGGGCTCTGTGCTGACTGCCAGCTCAGAGCCTGAAGCCTATTTCAGAGTCTGTGACTCCCTCTCTCTCTGACCCTCCCCTGCTCACGCTGTCTCTCTCTCCTAGAAAAAAAAAAAAAAAAAGATCATACAGACCTTTACACAAAAAAACAATTTTAAGACTGCAATAAAACTGTAAAGGTATTGGAAGATGTGAACATATAAGCAAAAAAAAAAACAAACAAACAAACAAACAAAAACCAACCCTAAATATTGGGCTCTCTAACAATACTAGATATTACTCCATAAGAATTTCCAAAGAGAAGTCCTAACGCTATTCACCAGCTGTTCACAAATTTAACATATCACAAATTGTAACAAGATGATGCTACTAAAGAGCAACTCTTCTACCTCAAAATATTATTTTCAGACTTTTTCAGTCTGAAAACAATTATTAAACTTACCAATAAACTCTAGACAATCTTTGTGGATAGCATTCTGTTCTGGCAAGTCTAAAATACCATCCCATGATGCCAAACTATCTCCTTTTCCTGCAACATTTAGAGCAATCTGTAAGAAAGATAAAAGCAATTAGCTTTGTATGTCATTTTTCATTCTTAGAAAATATGCTGTAATAATGGAAATTCCTGAATTTTGAAATAATGACGCATACTTCAAAGATCACAAAGTAATGTATTTACACCCCACCAAATGCTGATCCCTTAAGTCATATCATAATGAACACAATTATTTTAAATTTCCCTACATTAAATTTCAATCCAGTGAATAGCATATATAAATGCATTTCAAGCAAACATCAATGCTATAGAATGAATGTTTGTGTCCTCCCACAAAATTCAGATGTTGAAACCTAATTCCCAATGAGATGTTATTTAGAGGTGAGGCCTTTGGGAGGTGATTAGGTCATGAGCATGGAGCCCTGATAACGGAATTAGTGCCTTCATAAAGGAGACCCCAGAGAGAGCCCCTATTCCTTTAGCCATGTGAAGACACATTAAGGAATTATGATTTTTAAAAATTTAATGGTATTATGCTTACTTTAAAAGTCTTTATCTTTTAGACTTTCATACTAAAGTATTTTAGTGCTACCAATGATTTGCTTTAAAATAATCTAGTGGGTAGGATGTGAAGGAAAGGATAGAGGTACTAATCAAACAAGACTGGCCAAATATTAACAGTTACAACTAAGTGATAGTTCTTGGGGGTTCATTATATAATTCTCTCTACTTTTGTATGTGTTTTAAATTTCTATAAAACATTCAGAATGCTATGTACAATTATCATTCCATTTCTGTTATATATGCGCAGAGAAAAAAAAATAAAAAGATATATACCAAGACATTATTATGTGTTTTACCCATAGGTGACAGACAGCAGATAGTTTTTATCTTATCTAATGCTTATATGTTCTAACAAACAGTATTTCTTTTGTAATCATAACAAAATCTTAATTTAAATTTAAAAAAGGATACATGAACTAAAGAACAGATGAAGAGGAAAATAAAGCAAATAAAATGTCCTATAATTCCAACACCCAGAGAGACTTGCCAGAACAGAATGCCATCCACCTTGTCTTTAACATAGCTGAGATAATTCCATGACTGCAATTATACATCCTATCTTACTCACTGGTTGAATTTTCCCATTTCATTAAACAATTTTCATAAATATTATGTCATGACTACAAAAGAAAAGCATTGCCCTTCAAAACCTGTATTATCAAATAACCAAACATAACAGAAACACACCATTTCAGTTAAGTTGCTCTGTTTGATAAATTCTCTAGATGCAACATGATCAGAAGATGATAAAATTTTCTGCAACTAAGACAAATGAACATAAAAATTCTCAAATGATATTCTTAAGTGATTACATTTTGTTTTAGTTTCCAGTTACTTTACCTTCCAAACTTTGGCCCTCAGATTAGCAGGTAGTGGTCTCCCCTGAATTATATTTCGTAAAGTTTCAAGATCACAACCTCCTGCTTCCAGAGCTTCTTCAAGATCTTTTTCCCTAAAAAACAAGTCCTGAATAGATCAATTCTACTTATTTTTCTTACTGAAGATTAATTTATAAGCACGGCCTGTTAAAGGCTGTGTCTATGAAAGAAAGGTTCTCAGCAGCCAAAATGCAAGGCCGAGGCATACACAGCATTTTGTTTCCTTGAAAGGGTATCTCAGATTTCATGCAATTTACTCTTATCTTGCATTTACTTTTAACAACCTTAGTTATGTTTTCTAAAATTAAAGAAATTTATAAAGGGAAGACAGGGCAAGTAGGATGACAGCACTTAAAAGTCACAGTAATATTACTATTCACGGTAGTAGTAATGACTTACATTTTATAGAGCACTATCTTTGTGCCAGACACTGTTCCAAACACTGTCCATGTGTTATTTTAGTTCTCACAACAATCCTATGAAGTAACCACAATCATCACTGGCCCCCGTTTACATATGCAGAAGTTGAAGCAAAGAGGGATTTTATAGTTTATGAATACTGGTCTAGTAAGTACTATAGCCAAGATTCCAATTTTAACAGTCTGGTTCCAGAATTTATGTTGATATTATGCTAACTAGTGGTGAAGAGGAGAAATAATAAAATTCAGTAAAGAATCCAAAGCACTGCCGTATGGGAATACTTAGTACATAACATACAGATATCATGCCTAGAGCTGTGCCTAGCTTACAGGAAGTGCGCAATAAATGTCAGAGGAGCGAAGAAGTTCTAATGGCATCACAGTTTTATATATTAAAGAAAAACAATACATCATTGAGTACATGATCAAACAGTTATGTTCAGTCTACTAGGTTTAAAGAGAAAATTAAACATGAAATAAATTTTTATTTTTATTTTTATTTATACGGTTAAAAAGAACACATTTTTCAAAAACTTTCACAAACATTATGAATTGTTTTCTATCCATGAAGTAACCACTTAAAATAACTAATTCTCTCAGAATTCTCAAAAGCTGAGTTTCAGTCATTTTGTTTATAATATACAGTACATAAGAAATCTATACAAGTAAAAATCCATAACTCAGCCAGACAATTTCTAAAACTCTTTGAAGAAGACTGA